>NC_083763.1:74483791-74498791 GCF_963514075.1 Conger conger | reverse complement strand
AACCCCCTGGCTTTTGAAATGATAATGCCCTCTGCAGTTTGTTCCAACAATATTTCATATGTGAAACACTCCACAGTCAACTGTACAATATTCTTATTCTTATTCACAACATTATGATGAATAAGATGATGACGATCACCACCATCATCACCACCATCATCATCATCATCATCATCATCACAATCACCATCATCACCATCATCATCATCATTATCATCATCATCACCATCATCATCATCACCATCATCATCATCATCATCACCACCATCATCATCATCTTCATCATCATCATCACAATCACCATCACCATCACATTCACCATCACCATCATCATCACCATCATCATCATCACAAATTATAGTTTCAATGTCACTTAATAATACATTTATTGAAAATTTCAGTACCCACACATTGCTGAACAGTTGATTTCAATTTATATTTTCCGAATGATATTATATATTGTGCATTTCTGTGAGACTGGCTCTTATCCTTTGACCGAGTTGACCTTTCTCAGACAGACTTATGTCACGCTGTGGAGCATTAGAATGTGAGGGAGTTTGAACAATTACGATATATATCTACTGGATTAATTACATTCAAAAGCACGTCGATCCGAGATACATGCAGGTACATTAAATAAAACGCAGCTGTCTTAAAACGTGTGCCCTCGAAGTGAAGCCCAAACTGCCCTAGAGAGTTTTCCGTTCGCGGTGATTCGCTTTCTTTCTGCAGAGCTCAGCGTTGCACATTGGCCCTCATAATCACTGCATTAATTCTTCATGATGTAATCACTGGCAAACTCCAGAGCGGATTTGGGCTGATGGACGTGGTGGCGTGCTGACAGAAGTGACAAAATGGGGGGTGTTTTTAGTTTGTATTTATTTTTTTATTTTTTTATTTCACCCATAAAGCTAGCTCACAGCTAGGAGGTCCTGGGTTCGAATCCCGGTCTGCCGGGGGCCTCTCTGTGTGGAGTTTTCCCCGTGTTCGTGTGGGTTTCCTCCGGGCACTCCGGTTTCCTCCCACAGTCCAACGACATGCCGGTTAGGCTGATTGGAGATTTTCCCGCTTTCGGCCTTTTAGAAGCATCTTACTTCCATTTCAACTCATGTGGCGATGTCTTAAACGACATAAGCCCATTGATGAACCGTAAGACTACATATTTGAAATTTCTAGATAACCCGGTAAATTATAAGCGGAGCATGTGTACTATTATTAATAATGCACAACTGGGAGGAGACATTTCAAAACATCTTCTGTCAGGGTTGCCTCTGCCCCCATCCACATACCACCTCCCTGAACTAAAGTTGAGTCTAACATAAAACGGACTAGAACTCGAAAAACAGCTCAGGTCATAGTCGACTAAAAAACTTTCACTTTTCCACCAAAGCTGGGTTTTCATCTGAATTCCTGGTAAAGTTTTCACCCCTCCATGAATTTTCACCCCTGGTGGAAATTCCAGCTACTCGTCTAAAATGGAGTCCGCTTCTGCTCCAACCGGACACCCTAGGGAATTTGGTGATGGTCTGTTGTGTGTACCAAGATGGACATAGCCTTGCCAGCATAGTTGCTATCTCAGCCTCTCTACCCTCCTGATGTCAGCTTGACCAATTCCAGACCAGCTCCAAACCATCTGGACCGTCTTCAAACCAGGCCGGTGCCAAGCTGGCATTTCCACCAGGGACTCTTTACCACAAAAGTCTTCACTGGGTATTGTGGAACAGCAGTGGCCAATTCCTCCTGCATCAATATACAAGCTGGCACTCGTTGCTGTTGTCCATACAGGCTGGACCAGGATAGTACTGGCCAGAGGGACAAACATCCTATTATCTTTATGCTGACATTTCCATTTTTTTTATTTTTGTTTGACTTGCTGGCAGTATTAGCCAATTGCTATTATTGCCTTCTGTGGTATGATTACAGTATTACTTCTCCGTGGACGACGTGCTTCAGGCCTCCGAACACAAACCGCTGCGTCTTCAGTTTGCTAATGTGACCGTCAGGTTCAGACCTGCTCCGCGTTGCATTAAATTACATTCGTTCAGCTAGTGCGTATTAACCAGAGCCACTTACAAGGCAGGAGACCGAAACAGCATCCAAATAAGGCACATCAGCCTCAGTGATACAGGCCGGGCTAACAGCCTCCAAGACCAGAGGCACAGGTGCACCAAGTTTGCAACTTCTATATGACTTGTATGGAACGTCTTCACTCAATAATAGGCAAGCGAGTAAGCTGTTTCGGCCTCATAGCGACCACAGACTGTTTATGATTATGATTGACACGTTTATGATTATGCTTCTACAAAAACATAAACCTGAGTCTAAAGCTGACTGTATTTTGTCAAACAAAGAAGATGATGATATGCAGGGCCTGCTGTTGTATATACGGTTTGTACACACAGTAAAGTGAAAAATGCAGTCTTCTCGTTAGAAACACCAGGAAATAGCACCATTGTGCAAAGTTGGACCCTAAAGTTTAACATTGCAAAGTTATTTAAGCTTTGTGTGGTTTTGAACGGTTGGACACACATACTTTTTAGTCAGTTGTGCATGACTATAGTCATATTTGAATAATGTGGCACAGTTGATACTTGGAAATGACACAGACACACGCACCCATATCTAAAAACAGTAAGCAAACGGCCGGACAGACAATGCGGCGTGTATTAGTCCTACTGTCGCATTTCACGAATTGTTCATAGCCTAGGCCCTAGGCTATGTCCTTTTTGAACCGAGCAGCTAAAACGCACAGCAAGTCAAATAATAACTGAGGCAATTCATGACACGCTAAGAACACACGCTAAGAATCAGCGTTGTGTTGTAGTGGCGTTGCAGGCTATTTAAGCGACACACGTGTATTTTTCTAACTGCGCCTACTTGCTGCTGCTCGTGGAACCTGAATTACTAGAACGTTAGCAAGGTTTCATTGCAACTCTCAGGCACCCCTGTTACTGAGGTGTAGATGGTATCGCCTCGGACCGGCGTCGTGGCTTTGGTTACCTCTGAGCCGCTGCTTGAGTAGGCTACTTCTACTGCTGTAGGCGAAGAAAAGAGACACGGAGTCACAGACCTCCATCGCTGCGTCCGGGAAAAGCGGAATCGTACCTATCTTAAGCTGGACCCGTTTATTATGACTATGTATAAGGGCAAGCGTCGTAACCAACGATGTGAGTATTTTCAGCGTTAATGTCGCCCAAGTTTTTTTACCCTGCTTTTAGAGCCGACACGTCTCTAGGTACGAAGTGCTTTGCCAGGTTCACACTCGGCTGTTATGTTTGTTGTTACTGATGGCAGGATTTCGATCATCGTTTTAGTTATTCCTGGGTGTCCTTAAGAATTCTGCTCGCATCAGCCTTGATACATATTTTTCTCCTTTATTTTCCGTGTTTCCACACTGTAGCCCACGGGGAAAAAATGTTTTTTTCACGTTTCATATAGGCTGTTATACGTAGCCGGTATTATAGCCGAATGGTATTATTACGCATTATATCATTGAGGAGTGGAATATCGGTTGCACTGGCTACGACGTAACGTTAAATGTGCAAGGGGGAAGTATTTTTTGATCGCCAGTCCGGCAAAACCGAAGTTATTCCATGACTAAGGGAACTCGGATTTTCCAGAGGCAGAGTAAAACATCTGTAGTAGAGACGACACAAACACCAAGAGATTGTAATACCTTTTTTATTTTCTGTTTCAAAGCTGCGCCAAAATTACGGTTTTTATGATATGATAAGCAAGCGCAAGTATCGAGGAAGAGAGATGCCAACGCTAAAACGTATGATAGAACTAACGGCTTCGTCCCACACACGCAACAGGACACCGTCAGATAACTGCATCACGGCTGCTTTAGCCGTGATTCATGTCAACAGGGCTGCAGTAGATGGCTGGGGGGGCTGTACGCCTCTTACCCCTCGTAGCACTATTCGCTTTTCCGATCTTTTAAGTGCTATTTTTTTCTCTCGGTATTTGACTAGATTTTTTATTTTTTTTTAGGAATCAGAACACGTAGTTTTTTTTGTTTGTTTGTTTTCGTTTTTTTTACGTTATGAGTTCGCGGTGTCTTTAGACCATTGCATGCGGCTTCATTTGTGAGACAATGTGAATATCTTGGCTCCAAATGGCCTGCCCTCATTTAAAATTGAAATAAGTTGGCGGCGCTCGCCGTTCAGGCTGCAGTTTTTTTTTTTTTTCTTGCGAGACTGGAAGCATTTTTTGCCGCTTCAGTGTCCCCAATTCATTAGCTGTGGCTGGCGCTTTCGAAGTGCAATGAAACCCCGTATTCATTTAGATGTACGTTTACATTTTTGTATTAGACTATTAGGTAAAAGGCAATATGGTTGTTTTCTCCCAATGTCAACAAGTTATTTAATAGTGTTTTGTATCGCTACCACAGGTATGGGTGTAATAGAAAGGGGCAGCCAATAATATTTCATTTCAAAGCAACAACAAAAAAAAAAGGGGGGGGGGGGTTATAACTTCTGAGAATCAGGTCTGAATCAAAGACACTTGCCTTTGCTTTCTGTTTTTGTCTTTTAAGGCAATGTGTATCTCTGAAACAGTGTGGAGTGATGAGTGTGTTTTGTGTTCTTCGATTTTTGCTTTGTGGCAGTGTTATATAGCAACCTTGGGAGATAATGAACATGTAATTCCAGGTGGGTCATTTGATGATGATGATGATGGTGATGATAACGATAATTAGGATACTTTGAGACACAAGTGGAAAAGCTTTCTGAAGGAAATAAATCTTAGTTTAATTACATCACAGTTATTTATCTAACACTTTTACCGAAAGCAACTTAGTTGATTAGACCTAAACAGGGGGCAATGCCCACTCGAGCAATTGCCCTTCACATTGGTAAATGGTTGGCATTTATATAGCGCCTTTGTCCAAAGTGCTGTACACTTGATGTTTTCTCATTCCACCCATTCATACACACACTCACGGTGATTGGCTACCATGCAAGGCACCACCCCAGCTCGTCAGGAGCATTTGGGGGTTTAGGTGTCTTGCTCTGGGGACACTTCAACACACCCAGGGTGGGGAATCGAACCGGGCAAACCCTCCGACTGCCAGGACGACTGCTCTTACTGCCTGAGCCAATGAGACGACTGCTCTTACTGCCTGAGCCAATGAGACGACTGCTCTTACCGCCTGAGCCAATGTGGCTCCAGCTGTGCGGCTCTTATCATGGCTACACCGGGGTTTGAACCACCAACCTTCCGGGTCCCCAGTCATGTACCTTAGCAACTAGGCGGACAGTGGTTTCCCTGCCACCCCTGCTTCCCCCCCCCCCCACATATGATTTAATGTAAAATATCGTCGCAGCGGGAGAATAACTCTCGAACACACCTTCTTCATTCCCACGCTGCTCTTCGGCCCCAGGGAAAATGGCATCTGTGGTGAAAACCGCTTTAAAAAAACAGATCCAGGACAAGGATTATGGCATATTCCTTGCATGTTTTTTTTTTGTGCTACCTGTTGATATGGCTCTTGCATGTTTCAGTTGGCCTTTGAAGTTTAGGTAATAGTGCATTCATGAGTTGGCAGTGAATAATTTACATAATAGAAAATGCTTGCTCCGGCAGGTATAGAGTTTTGATACCCAATGGTCTGAACATTGTACGGCTGGGTTGGTGGCAGCAGGCACACTGCTAATGATCTTCAATGATCTGATTACTGGTGTTTTAGTCTTGTAATAAGACATTTCTCTCAAGTAGAAAATATTCTAAATCACTGTTTGCCCGACAAGTGAAATTTTCTAACCCTATTGACAAACCTCAAAATGAGAAAAAACTGTCTCGCTCCATTGGCAATATTCTTGTGTTTCTTGGCAGAAAAGTACCATCAGTCTGCATATAAGACTAAAAGACCTGTTGAGACAAACAGACTTTCTGGTTTTTGCAGTGTGTCTCCTGCAGTCAGGAGATGTGGCTTCTTTGGTAGTCCTTGCTGCAAGGTGTTGCTGTGCTTATAGGGGGTGCTCATTTCCGTGGCTCGAATATAACATCCAGTGTCCCAGCAGAGTGGTGGAGGTGCTGTAGTCTACTGCACACTGCAAAAACCCAATCTACTGTAGTCTACTGTACACTGCAAAAACCAAATCTACTGTAGTCTACTGCACACTGCAAAAACCCAATCTACTGTAGTCTACTGTAAACTGCAAAAACCCAATCTACTGTAATCTACTGCACACTGCAAAAACCCAATCTACTGTAGTCTACTGCACACTCCAAAAACCCAATCTACTGTAGTCTACTGTACACTGCAAAAACCCAATCTACTGCAGTCTACTGCACACTGCTAAAAGCAAATCTACTGTAGTCTACTGCACACTGCAAAAACCAAATCTACTGTAGTCTACTGCACACTGCAAAAACCAGATATACTGTTGTCTACTGTACACTGCAAAAACCAAAACGGACAGCCAAACTCAATCTCAAGTATTTTACATTTAAAATCTGATTTCTATTACATGTTTGCTAAATAAGACAAAATGTTAAATTAGGTGCGACAGTTAACCCTTGTTTAGTCTTAACATTCTTTATACTCCTCTTGTCCTGAGGGTAAAAAATGACCCGCCTTCACTAAACCCCTAAAATAAAGCAGCTTAATTGAATTTTTAAACCACAAATCTATTTTGCATGAAGAAACAACCTGTCACTCATCACAAACTTTGTAATCAAATTTCAAGTGGAAAAATTTCATTTAGGGGGTTCTCTCTGCTGTTAAACATAGTGGCGGATCATTTTTGACAACACAAGGGTTAGAGTCAAGATTTTCCAATGGGGTACAACAATTTCACTTGTCAAGAAAGTAGTAAGTTAAAACCAGCTAATATGTACTACCTGAGACAAAAAGCCTTTGCACTCTGACCAAAAGACTTTGTTTGTGATGCCCTTCAGTTAAAAAGTGGAACAGAGGTACTGATTGTGGTCAATAAATATTCCATAGCACTTTTCCATAGTCACTCCATTGTCCTGGTCAAATTCCAACAAAATTAGCTGTCTACATCTACTCTGGCTGCTTAATCACCTCCTACCTCATTGGCTCTACCTAATCACCCCCCAACATCTCATTGGCTCTACCTAATCACCCCCTACATCTCATTGGCTCTACCTAATCACCCCCTACATCTCATTGGCTAGATATGTCTTATATTCCTACCAACATGGATTCCCAAGGCCGTTACTGTAGCACAAAATTGTGTTCTCATTTGACCTACCTGGCTAAATTTAAATTTTACCCCCAGGCCTGTTTTCAGTACTGTTAAATGAAGCTGTTTCACTGTGTGGCAACACATAGCAGAGACATGGATGATGGCTGAATTTGAAGGGCACATGTGTGCCATCAAAACTAAAGTATAAGAAAGTATGTTTGGTACACTCATAATCTTCATAAAAAGAAAAAAGATCATACATTTACATGTTCTAATATTTATTGCAGACTATTGTTAGATAGCCTATCTTATAATAGCAACTAACACATTATGTAACTTTACACTAGCTTTCCATTTCGACAGCTTGCGTTAGCTAGCTACCTAGCTAGCTAAATATAATGTTATGCATTCAAATTAGCTAGCTAACGTTAGTAGCCTAACGTTGGCTAACATAAACCTGAGAGGAATACTGTTAGCTAGCTAGGTCACTAACAAGTGTTTATATATCTAGCTACTTATATCTGTATATGGAAGTAGTTTGATATGTTGCAAAGATAAGCCAATATAAGTTAGCCAGTAAACAGCTATAATTAGCGATCAGGATCCCCGCTGTGTGTACTCCCACCCGCCCGCCCATGGTTTGTGAAAGACCAAGCTGTAAATTTCACCTGCCGAAAATAGTTAAAGCAGGGAAGATATGGAGACATGGGATATATATATATTGTGGACTTATATCCTTTGCTTTCTTTTGAACTTTGAATCCAGAATCAAAATTCAATAAACCTTTGTTATTGATTCAATTTAAGTGTTTTCTTTTTTCTTTTCTTTTTCAGAAATGCAGTAGAATTCAGTGATTAATGAAATTCACTTGCTAAAGTTTATTTGTTGGGAAAACCAAAAAAAAATAAAATAAAAAAAATCTTGCATTGACATTTTAAAGAAAGACTGAGTGCAGAGCAGGACTATGCTTGGTTAGTGAATTGCTTCTGAAAAAGCCATAGCTGCAAATTGAAAAATTGACAAGTGTGATCAAGTGTTCATATTGGGACAGCCTTATGGTCATTTTGGATAACCTGGCTGAGTGATCTTTGTTCCTGGTCCTGGGGGGGTTCTCTGCTAGTTGTTGATCAATGTAAGCCAGGGGTGTCCATCCCCAGTCCTGGAGGGCCGCAGTGTCTGCAGGTTTAACTCCAGTCCTGGAGGGCAGCAGTGTCTGCAGGTTTAACTCCAGTCCTGGAGGGCCGCAGTGTCTGCTGGTTTAACTCCAGTCCTAGAGGGCCGCAGTGTCTGCAGGTTTAACTCCAGTCCTGGAGGGCCGCAGTGTCTGCAGGTTTAACTCCAGTCCTGGAGGGCCGCAGTGTCTGCAGGTTTAACTCCAGTCCTGGAGGGCCACAGTGTCTGCAGGTTTAACTCCAGTCCTGGAGGGCCACAGTGTCTGCAGGTTTAACTCCAGTCCTGGAGGGCCACAGTGTCTGCAGGTTTAACTCCAGTCCTAGAGGGCCGCAGTGTCTGCAGGTTTAACTCCAGTCCTAGAGGGCCACAGTGTCTGCAGGTTTAACTCCAGTCCTTGATGGCCACAGTGTCTGCAGGTTTAACTCCAGTCCTGGAGGGCCGCAGTGTCTGCTGGTTTTTGGTGTTTTCCAGCACGAGAGATGCATTTCAAAGTCGTTCCCTGGCTAAAGAGTCCACACACCTTGTTCTGAAGGCCTTAATTGGCTGCTGATTGAAAGGAAACCACGAATACCAGCAGCCACTGCGGCCCCCTAACAGTCTATTACAGAGTAATACAGCTCACCTCGCCTGGCTTCTTGGGTCTGAACTGGTTGCTGATATTGAGGTGAGAACAGAAACAGAAACAGGACCAGGAATGTACTATTGATGTATCGCTGTGAATGGAAAAATGTATAGTACTGTGGAGAATTTATTATTTGTTATTATTTATTTATTTTTATTTAGGTGGTGTGCACTGAAGGACAGAATAGGCTCTGAGTGTGTGTGGTATGCAGAGTGATGAAGGGTTTGGTACATTTTGCGAGGAGGTTCCCTGTGCGGGTTACTGTAGTTCTAGCGGAGTGCGGTGGGACTGCAGATCTGTCTTTCCACACTCTGAACTACAGAGCGATTCTGCACTGTGTGCAGTGCCTCTGCTCTACACCAAACTCATTAATAAACAACATAAATACTACTCTTTTTTTATCGGAAAGTTTCTCAGTATTGATAATTTATTGTGTACAGGTAGTTGAGCTGTGTCTGTGTGTGTGCCTGTGTGTGTGCCTGTGTGTGTGTGTGTGTGTGTGGTGTATTGTGTGAGTGTGTGTGTGTGTGTGTGTGTTGGTGTATTGTGTGAGTGTGTGTGGTGTGTTGTGTAAGTGTGTGTGTGGTGTATTGTGTGTGTGTGTGTGGTGGTGTATTGTGTGAGTGTGTGTGTGTGTGTGTGGTGTATTGCGTGAGTGTGTATGTGTGGTGTATTGTTTAAGTGTGTGTGTGTGTGTGTGAGTGTGTGGTGTATTGTGTGAGAGTGTGTGTATGTGGCGTATTGTGTGTGTGTGTGTGTGTGCGTGTGTGCGTGTGTGCGTGTGTGCGTGTGTGCGTGTGTGCGTGTGTGCGTGTGTGCGTGTGTGCGTGCGTGCGTGCGTGCGTGCGTGCGAGCGAGCGAGAGAGAGAGAGCGAGAGAGAGCGAGAGCGAGAGAGAGCGAGAGAGAGCGAGAGAGAGCGAGAGAGAGCGAGAGAGAGCGAGCGAGAGCGAGCGAGAGCGAGCGAGAGCGAGCGAGAGAGAGCGAGAGCGAGCGAGAGAGAGCGAGAGAGAGAAAAGCATTGTCTGTAGACAGAGTGCATTCTGTGGGATTGTTCCTTTCAGCCAAGCTGTGAGACGATGCTTTCCAATATCATAATGCTACAGTGCAGCTGCACCAGCAGAAATCCAGCTTCTTTAAAAATGAATTAAAGGGGAATATGAAGAGACTGTGCTTTCATTCGGCCTGCAACCCTACCCACAATGCAATCTGTGTCTCAGAGGTCACAAGGTCAACTCTCCAGTGATGTCATCAGCTTGGAACTCACTGCCACACTATACATAGCAAAAAAAAAAAAGAAATATAGATGGTCAACACTGCTAATTGTTTTGTGTTTTTCTTTTACACAGACCAAAGTTGTGGTTTAGGCTTATGAACACTATTAGAGATGTAACTGTACTCAATGCAGTGCAGCACTGAATGTCATCCACAGTCTTTTGACTTTTAAGGTCCCTTTCATAGAGTCTCTATGATCTGGGACCTCGGGGAAAAGTCACAGAGTGCAGAAAAAACAAACACTGTAAAACAGCCAGAAGCAAAGAGGCACAAAAAAACCCCCCAGAGTGCCCATGAACGAGAAATCAACAAGTACAGGAGTGAATAATACACTGCTGTTTGAGATGCTGGCATGAACCAGAGCTCCTCAGGGGTGTGTGAGTGTGAGTGTGAGTGTGAGTGTGAGTGTGAGTGTGAGTGTGAGTGTGAGTGTGAGTGTGAGTGTGAGTGTGAGAGTGAGAGTGTGAGTTCTCTCTTTTTTTCCAGGGAATTAAAACACTGCAAAATGACTGTTATTCATCATACTTTAAATGGCTGGCTTTTACCACAGTTTGAGTGAGGAAGATATTAAAGGATGTGGACTAACTGCCTAAATTACAGCTGCACACTCCTGTGTGAGTAATATAGATACTGATGCTGTCCGCAGTAAAGTGTTCAGTGTTCAGTGTTAATTAAACTCTGAGCTCATTGGAGTCCAACCGGGATCACTAGCATTCTGTCAGAGTAAAATTTACACATTTTCAGATGTAATATTTCTCTGTGTAAGTACTACCAGAGTGGTGTGAGTAAAATAAGCAACGTGACATAGTCGGTATATTTGCCGCAGTAAAACGTCCCGTGCTGTGTTGTAAAATAGAAACTCAAGAAAATAAAGAAGAAAAAAAACGAAATGCATTAGCTGCAAAATCGCTTTTCTACCAGTAATACAGTGCAATCCCTTTGGCTCTGTAGTCCTGCACATTGGATTTGAAATTAAACAATGAATATGAGATTGAAGTGCAGACTTTAATTTGGGGCTATTTACATCCATATTGGGCGATCCATGTAGGAATGACCTCCCTTTACTAATAATATACTTATGGACTTCACTGTATGCTCCAATTTCTGTTGAAAACATCTGGCGATAAACCTGTGTATCATTCATTGACTTCCTGGATTAGTGGGTTTTTATAAAACAGATTTCTATAAATGCACAGATTCCGGTAAAATTATGTAAATAGAAACATGAATTTCAGTCAGTCCATTTTTTCCCCCTTCGGGGCCTCTCTGTGTGGAGTTTGCATGTTCTCCCCGTGTTTGCATGGGTTTCCTCCGGGTACTCCGGTTTCCTCCCACAGTCCAAAGACATGCATGTTAGGCTGATTGGAGAGTCTAAATTGCCTGTGGGTATGAGTGTGTGAGTGAATGGTGTGTGTGCCCTTGCGATGGACTGGCGACCCGTCCAGGGTGTATTCCTGCCTTTCGCCAAATGTATGCTGGGATAGGCTCCAGCCCCCCTGCGACCCTGTTCAGGATAAGCGGGTTAAGATAATGGATGGATGAATATCTGTGTTCCGAGTGGTTTCGAGATATTGAGCTTCAAAGGTGAAAGGGTGGAAGGGAATGGGCTCCAAGCAGATAAAATCTTTGAGCATGTAGCATTTGAAACAGTATTTTTGTGTGAAACTTTACACATATATTCAGTGCCCTCTAAGCAACATATTCATGACACTAACGCAGACTCAAATAGGAACAGGGGTTTTATGATGGCTCTTACCACTCAAGGGGAGTTTGGCAACTGCAAGAGGCTGTTAAAAAAAGGTGTAAAAGTAGATTTACAAGAATATTACAACCACAAATACATTTAGTAATGTCGCCTGTAACCTCTAAACTTTGGCTCGCTGATGTAAAAGCCACTCTAAAAGTGCACTTTGTCTTGGAGGGAGATGTGATGGTATGTTGTAAATAAAGACACTCGCGCACGCTGTGAAGTACGGTTTCACGTACGTTCAGAAAAACAGATGAGAGGGACGTATCTGCGATGTGAGAATCTGGCTGTCGCCCGTGCCTGATGGAGCTGTCCGTGGAGATGTGCTATACGGTCGGAGCCAAACCCTGAAGCTTCCCGCCTTCTTCAGCATTCCTGTCGCCTTTGGCGGAAAACCACTCTGTTCCGTCGCCAGGACGATTCTGGAGGTCGTCTTCTGAGCGCTGAGCACTTTTAAACGGCCGTATATTAACAGTTAAACTGTCAAACACTAGTATTAGCAGCGCTCTAGTGCTCTTTTAAACAGCCGTATTTTAACAGTTAAACTGTCAAACGCTAGCGTTAGCGACGTGATGGCATACTTTTAAACAGCCGTATTTTAACAGTTAAACTGTCAAACGCTAGCGTTAGTGATGCTCTGCGCATCTGTAAACAGCCGTATTTTAACAGTTAATGCGCTAACACTAGCCTTAGCAACGTGATGGGGCACTTTTAAACGGCCGTATTTTAACAGTTAAACTGTCAAATGCTAGCCTTAGC
The DNA here is from genome assembly GCF_963514075.1 of Conger conger. Taxonomy (NCBI): domain Eukaryota; kingdom Metazoa; phylum Chordata; class Actinopteri; order Anguilliformes; family Congridae; genus Conger; species Conger conger. The sequence goes on along the minus strand of NC_083763.1, from coordinate 74,486,060 downwards.
AACGTGATGGGGCACTTTTAAACAGCCGTATTTTAACAGTTAAACTGTCATACGCTAGCGTTAGCGATGCTCTGGCGCACTTTTAAAAGGCCGTATTTTAACAGTTAAACTGTCAAATGCTAGCCTTAGCAACGTGATGGGGCACTTTTAAACAGCCGTATTTTAACAGTTAAACTGTCATACGCTAGCGTTAGCGATGCTCTGGCACACTTTTAAACGGGCGTATTTTAACAGTTAATGCGCTACTGCCAAACACTCGCCTTAGCGACGTGATGGCGCAGCTGTAGAAGAGGCCGGTTCAATAGGAATACATTCACTGTGGGTGTGCTGGGGGCTTGGGTTCAGCACTGCCAATCAGCGTTTGTGTTTTTTCACCCGTCTGTGGCTGGGTATAAACAGTGCTGAAGCAGTCGTGTCTAAGCACCTCGCCCCAGGGTACCATGGCTTTGTCCTGGCTGGTGAACTGAAGCAAGGTTTATTTTTTTTTTTTTTTTACGAGCTCAGTTCATTAATCATCATTCTGCTCTGCCTCTGCGATGCTGGGCGGAATGCAGCGAGGCACAAACAGTGCGTTGACTTTGAGGGATGTGCTGCCCCAACCGGTTAGGACATCCGAAACGCGTCTTTAGCATCGCAAAGTGTCGCTCAGTCATTGACCCGGCCCTGCCGGACACACACATAAAAAATTTGTCAGTGAGTGCTGGGGTGAATACACGGGGTTAGCAGCCATGGTTGTAACAATGAGCCACTGTCAACCGCCTACCAACTGCCACTGTTAATGCACTGCTGTAAATACCCTGTAGCACCGCCTTACACTGCATCCCATTATGAACCCCAGCTCACTGCTGGGAGGGACAGTTACAGAATGAAGGTAGCAAGAACCTGTGCTCCTGCACGTGTTTTAACAAACACATATCAAACACTGTGTTAGGCGGGGACATGGCTCAGGCAGTAAGTGCAGTCGTCTGGCAGTCGGAGGGTTGTCGGTTCGATCCCCCGCCCGGGCTGTGTCGAAGTGTCCCTGAGCAAGACACCTAACCCCTAAATGCTCCTGACAAGCTGGTCGGTGCCTTGCATGGCAGCCAATCGCCATTGGTGTGTGAGTGTGTGAGTGTGACTATGATTGGGTGAATGAGAAGCATCAATTGTACAGCGCTTTGGATAAAGGCGCAATATAAATGCCAACCATTTACTATTTACTATGTGATGGGCGTAGGCATCTCCCATGTTGCCTGTGTCTCTTGTGTATTATTAATAATATGAATTATTAATATTAATAATAATATGAAGCCACATAATTGCTCCCATTGCTGGTGTTTCAGGGTCTGCTCTGTGCTCTGTGTCTGTGCTTGCGGGCAATTGCATCCTTGGAAAAAGAGGTTAATCTAAAAATAACCCAGTATTAAATAAAGACCATGTGTTAATTTATTAACTTAAATAATTCATAGGAAGGCAGCAGAAATGGGAGCAGGTCAGTGTTGGAGCAGTGAAGGGGGGAGGTTTGGCCTGGGGGGCATTTTACAATGCAGGATTACTGAGTTAGCTGGATACGGTCACCGAGTTAAACCTGGAGCCCTGCCAAAACTGGGGCATGGACTGAAGTATGGCATGATGTGGGCCCTTTTATTTTCTGTCTGTTACTCTGTAAAGTGTCTTTTTGCCTCCTGTAAAAAGTGCCATACAAATAAAATTGCATTGAAATGAAGCCAACGTTAGCCAAACAAGTCAACAAGTATCAGTTAAACAAAAACTGATAGCCCCACACAGCGAAACCTTTCCTTACACGACTGTACCTGGGATATTTTTGTCCCAGAAGGAAACCCAAATAGAAAGAGGGCAGCACAATGGATTGGTTACAATTTCTTTTGTTTTTGCTCACAATCTGTGGGGCAATAATGTGTCACAGATTAGACCAGCAGGGGGCGCACTGAGGGGCATGTTTGTCTGAAGAGAAAGCAACGTTTGAGGGAGAAAAGGAGGTTTTGGTGGGAGATGAATCGGCTGACGGGGGATTGTAGCGGCCAGTCGCAGTGAAGCGCAGCTCCGTCTGAAAGGTGTTTAGAGCAGGAACGCGTGCGTCTCGTGCGCGAGGGGTGTCAGAATGCAGGCCTGGAGGGCCGCAGTGTGCGCTGAGTCTGTTTCAGGGCCGGGGACTCGTGGAAGCTGCTGATTGGCTACTGAGCCCACTCCTCTGGCTTCTGGAGGCCTCGGTGGGCTGGTGATTGACAGGAGACCGAGCGCGCAGACAGACAGGCAGCCTCTCCAGCAC
>NC_083763.1:74468791-74478791 GCF_963514075.1 Conger conger | reverse complement strand
TTTTACAGAGATAATTCCTGTCACGCCCTGTCCCTAAAGCGCTGGCAGGCAGTGACATATTCCACTGCCAGTTGACAGCACTTCCTCTCCTCCATGGGGAGTTTTTTTTGTTCGTCGGCAGTTTTTTTTTTTTTAATTGAAAATTAAATCTCTGATTAATTTTTGGGAAAGTAAACATTTCTAATTCCAATGTCATTCTCACACTTTGTGAGAAAGTGCAGCAGCTCTGTCTCAAATTCATGGAGTGGGCAGTGCTGGCACAGCCTTTCCTCCTTGGAAAGCCATGTTTGCAGCTCTCTCTCGCTCTCGCTCTCGCTCTCGCTCTCTCTCTCTCTCTCTCTCTCTCTCTCTCTCTTCTCTCTCTCTCTCTCTCTCTCTCTCTCTCTCTCTCTCTCTCTCTCTCTCTCTCTCTCTCTCTCTCTCTCTCTCTCTCTCTCTCTCTCTCTCTCTCTCTCTCTCTCTCTCTCTCTCTCTCTCTCTCTCTCTCTCTCCCTCCAGAGTGTAATAAACACAGGCACTCAAACACAGGCTTTCCCTCACCCTCTGGCTGGGCCCACACACACACACACACTCTGTGGACGGTAGGAAAGGCTTCATTTCATTAATCAGGAAATATGGACAGATGTTCAGATCCAAAGTGGGTGCGTGAAATGTATTTGGCATCATTGTAGAATATACAACGCAAGGTTTTTAACATCCATCCATCCCAGGGTCGCAGGGCGGCTGGAGCCTATCCCAGCATACATTGGGTGAAAGGCAGGAATACACCCTGGACAGGTTGCCAGTCCATCGCAGGGCACACACACCATTCACTCACACACTCATACCTACGGGCAATTTAGACTCTCCAAATCAGCCTAACCTGCATGTCTTTGGACTGTGGAGGAAACCAGAGTACCCGGAGGAAACCCACGCAGACACGGGGAGAACATGCAAACTCCGCACAGAAAGGCCGGGTTTCGAACCCAGGACCTCCTTGCTGTGAGGCGATAAGGGGAACGTAGGGTGCCATTTTAAAAGCGTGTGGCTTCATGATTAGGCTGGATGTCTATAACAATGTCCATCTGGTGCTGAGGTTGTTCTGCAGTCGATTATTGGAAACGCACAGCGCCCAGGCACAGTCAAAATCTCAGAGGAGGGTGTGAGCAGAAGCAGTAGCACCAGACGCATGTCCCTCTGTGGGCTTTTTAAAAATGTATTTTTTTTTTTTTTTTTCTTCTTTCCTTTATCACAAAGACCATTTGCTCAACACTCAACAGCGCTGTCAGCGCATCAGCCAGTCCTGTGGGGGTGGTCCTGGGACAGATATTTCTCATTTGGTCCCGTCCCCCCCCCTCCCCACAAAAAACTGGGCGGGGGGCATAAACAGACATGTGATTCCTGTTGAGAGAAACGGGTGCAGGAACCCCACCCCCCACCCCCCACCTCCAAGATGCAGGCACAGCCAAATACATTTCAATACTGAATCGCAAAGTCTGAATATTTACTCTTCTTATCCCCTCCATTTTGAAGCACCGTGTGGAATGTGTAACTCCACTCTGCACTGATAATACTGCGACTGGTTGACTGATTACCAGACTGACTTAACGGCACTTCATGAGCCGAAACAAGCCGCCATACGGAAGATTTACTTCGCTTCTTAACATCGGCGAAAATAAATGTGAAGTAGATTTATTTACCCCTGTATCCCTGTCGGATTTGTATTTTTGTATTTGTTTATTATTATTTCATATCTGCTGATCGCTGATGTCACTGCTGACAGTAGCAGCAGGATGAATGCCGAGAGCAAGGCCCCTGTTTGGGATGTGAACTCTCTATCACCGCTGTGCTGCCCAGCTCTACGTCCTCCAAATGAAGAATGTGAGAGAATATGGAGTGACATTAATGTATTAATGTTATTCTGTGGTTTTTTTTTTTCTGTTCTGTTCTGTGTGTGTCCTGCAGATATAAACATGGCAGGGAACCCAAACCATACAGACCCAAGGCAGGATCCAAGCGGCCTATATCAGCTGTGTACAGGTAAGATACAAATGCCCTATATCAGCTGTGTACAGGTAAGATCCAAACAGCCTATATCAGCTGTGTACAGGAAAGATCCTTATGCCATACCTCAGCTGTGTACAGGTAAGATCCAAACAGCCTATATCAGCTGTGTACAGGAAAGATCCTTATGCCATACCTCAGCTGTGTACAGGTAAGATCCAAACAGCCTATATCAGCTGTGTACAGGTAAGATACAAAGGCCCTATCTCAGCTGTGTACAGGTAAGATCCAAACAACCTATATCAGATGCACGGACCATGTGTGCAGTGTGAGAGCAGGGATAGACACACGTGTCCTGCAGGAGAAGTCTGCTGTCTGCCGTCCTGGTCCACCTTAATTAATCCCCCTCTGCAGACAGAGCCATGCTGTGGCTGTTTGTGCAGAATGTAAATCGTACGGATGTTATAATCTTTCTTCCTTCATTAGCACTGTTTTATTTATTCATTCCTTAATTTCGTTTTAATGTCACCGAGGAAATCAGGCGGATTCATTAAAATTTAATTAGCATCTTAACAATGTAGCATAAAACATCCATTTATCCGTCCTGATAATTAGGGCCGCATGAGCCGAAATGGGCGATTACTGCAATGAGCGTGTCACTCCTGTTCAGTAACGACCTTTTTCTGTTACTTTTAATTAAGCTGCATGAATATCTTTTTTTGTTTTCAGATTGTGTGCATGTCTGTCTGTGTGGGTGTTATTAATTGAAAACAGGGCAAATAATGGAAAGAAAGAAAGGGGAAGGAACCAAAGGAAGAAAGAACCCAGAGTTCTTGTGTGTGTGTGTGTGTGTGTGTGTGTGTGTGTGTGTGTGTGTGTGCTGGTCAGGTTTGTCTGGGTTCATTCGAAGCATGTATTTTCTCTGTCCTTCTGGTCTGACTCAGGATCCCATTGAGATCGGCCATCTTTTAGGATTCAGATCCTTTAAGGGCTGTCTGGAGGCCCCTGGGATTCTTCAGTGTAAATTCAAATAAAATGAAATAGAAATAGGATGCTTTATGAATTGGCATTCTTCCAGGCCTCACAGGAAACCGTGTTTTGAAGCTGGTTGGTTGAAGGATGTTTCTGAGAGGATTCAAATGTCCCATGTGCTGACTGTGTTCACATGCTGTTAGTACTTTATGACAATGAAAAGGAAAGTATACTCTTTTTCTCCAAGGCGAGTGGAGAAACAGTTTCTTCTTCTATCTCTTGTCTTGCTGTTCTTGTTGTTGTTATTGCAACATAAATTCCCTGCACAGAAGACAACAGATGAAAAAAAAAAAAAAAAAAAAAAATGCTCTCTGAAAACCCAGGGATGAAACTCATTTGCTGATTTATTCATCCTTTTGTCTCTTTTGCAGCGGCTACGAGTTTGATTATGACTACTACAGGGATGACTTCTACAACCGGTACGTATGTTTTCCCCCGCGCACACACGCGCAGACCGCAGTCCGTGATGGCAGTCACAAAATGGCCGCCGTGAGCAGAAGGCAGGCAGGCTGATGGATGTGTGGTGCCTGCCTACGCCGGGTCTCGTGCGGGGGTTATTTTATCAGCGTTTCCCCTCAGTGCTTACAAAGGCTTCTTCTTTTTATGTGAACCATGAATTCACTCATCGGTGAAAAGGCCACTCATCATTGACCAGCCAGGTGTTTTAACATTCCATTTCAGGTATATCATTTCAGCGTTTTTGCGACGGCTCCGGACAGGCAGTTATGCACAATGAAGGATATTTCAGACACCTGCGGTAGATATGTGCAGATACTTAAAGGTCTGACGACCAACCGACTTTGCAGTGGCTGGGGTAGAATCCTTGGGGGGTTTGTGGGCTAAAACAAGAAAATACACTCAAAGCAACTCCAAAACTATGATGCTGCTGTGTGTTTACAGAGTCTGTGTGGCATATGGACAGATTCATTTCATAGTGTTTATTCAATGTTATAGACATATGTTTTTGTCATGTTAGTTATTATGTTTTCTATTAATTGAATACAGGAGTCTCAGATTACACACGCCACAGGAGATAATTACAACCTAAAATAAGGTTAAATGTATTTTGTTGCAGAACAGTGTACACACATACATCTGGACGTGTAACTGTGCATAGCCGTAGAAGAAGATTTAGAGTTACATGAAGCTGCACTTCCTGTTTTAAATGGTAAATGGAGGGCGTTTATAACGCCTTTATCCAAAGCGCTGTATAACTGATAACTGATGCTTCTCATTCACCCATTCATACACACACACAAACACACACACACACACACACACCAATGGTGATTGGCTGCCATGCAAGGCACCAACCAGCCCATCAGGAGCATTTAGGGGTAAGGTGACGCTTTGAGACACCCACCCAATCCTCCGACTGCCAAATAACTGCGCTTACCTGCTGGGCCAATGTCTCCCTTTTTTTAGATCACAAATCCCCTCAATTCCCCTTTACCAGCCACTGTAAAGCTGGAAGGTCCTCCAGAACTTTTCTAAATAGCAAAAAAAAAGAAATCCTTCATTGCAATCTAAAACACTGAAAGTATAAAAAGTCTTAAACAGACTAAAGGCCTTACCAATCAAGCTATTACATTAAAACTGTTCAGACCGGTTTAAGATGTACTATAAACCTATCTTGGGCCAGTAAAAAGCACACCCTAAATCTGTCTGGCCGAATCAAAAGGTTTACACTTAGCCTGAGTGGACCAAGCAAAGAGTGTACATTAAAACTGTCGGGGGCCTGATCAAAAATGTACAATAAAACTGTCTGAGCCAATCCGAAGTAAAACAATTTTTTTTAGAGAAGCCACAACCTGAGCCGTCATTTTAACTGGCTATTTAATGGCCGCCCGCACTTGAAACGGGAATGCAGATAAGATGGCTCTCTGAATCGACACCGCTTTCATCCTGATTTAATAATGAAGAAAGGCTTCTTCTCCTTGAAGGGCTACGTCAAAGTTAACGCTTTAAAGGTATCTCAAGGCGATGCTTGCCACTTTCACTGTCCTGTCGCAGAATAGCCTTCTGTGCAGCGTCGAGATTTTTATTTTTTTTTGTTATTCAATATAAAGACGAGTGGAATGATATTATGAATGATGTGGAGAGAATCTATTAAAGAAAAATAAATGGTAGATAAAGATTGAAACTTTCTGTGATGATTAGTTCATTTTATGAAGGACATTGCAGGGGAGACGTTTTGTGAATGTCGAACAGGCAGAGGCACGACAAGGCAGGGAAAACCATCAGCCCCCACAAAACAAACACACACACTCATGCACGCACATATATATGTTGTAATGTGTGGATATTTGTGTTACTGTCACCTTCCTGTCAGCTTTGACCAGTCTGGCCATTCTCCTCTGACGTCTCTCATTAACAAGGTGTTTCTGTCTGCAGAACTGCTGCTCACTAGATGTTTTTTTGTTTTTTTCTCACCTTTTTTGCACCAAACTCTAGAGACTAGTGTGCGTGAAATTCCCAGGAGATCAGCAGTTTCTGAGATACTCAAACCACCCTGTTTTAGATTTCTCCCCATTCTTAAGGTTGATGTGAACATTAACTGAAGCTTCTGACTCATATCTACACGATTATATGCATTGCACTGCTGCCACACAATTGGCTGATGAGATAATCACATGAATAAGTAGGTGTAATGTTCCTAATAAAGTGCTCTGTGAGTACTCCCTAAAAGCTCCCTAAAAGGGGTGCAACCTTGACTTTGCTGCATTGTATTGAGTTGGAAGTTGAACATAATGTATAATATTATAAACAAAAACAATACTAAACAATATATTACATCAAATATATGTGCGTGCGTGCGTGCGTGGATGGGCAGAGATGTAATTGCTTGGTGTTTCCCAAAATGAATTTATTATATTTAAATATAAATAACATGTTCATGATCAGTCAGGCTGTGTCTGTGTCTGAATACGCCGTTGAAGATAAAGAACACATCGGCGCTCTCTGGCTCCAGATCGCTTTCCCCACAGAGCCAGACAAACTGTTGCACTGGGCTCAGAAATGGTTGCTTTCCAGGGGGAATTAAAATAAAAACATAAGAAAGTAAAAAAAATAAAAAATAAAAACACACAAAAAAACAAACAATTAAGGCCTTCTCAGAAAAATGGGAAATTGTCCCACAGAGCGCTGTTGCCATGGTTGCCATGGCTGGATTGGCTGGAAAGGAAGACAGATGGGCACTGCCTTGTAGTTTCTATATACTTTTATTCAGCATTTATTTGTGTTTCGTGACCATACATTTCAGTGAATTTATCCCCAGTCCTGTACAAAGGGTGCTTCTCATCTCTGCATTAGATGCCAGTCTATCAATCAATCAGTCTATCAATCAATCAATCAATCAATCAGTCTATCAATCAATCAATCAATCGCTTAGTAAGTTTTGTATTTTTGTTTTTTGCACCATTTATAGACCATTTATATACCTTGTCGTGGTGCTGCATGTCAGCCATTTTCTGAGGGGAATTGGGAGGTACAAGGCTGAGTAGACAGACCGGCCCATCCTGTGTGTGGAGACTGTGGTGCTGTTGGTCTTAAAAACTGCCCCCCCCCCCCCTCTTGTCCTCCCCAGGCTGTTTGACTACCACGGCCGCGTGGCCCCCCCTCCCCGCGCCGCCATCCCTCTGAAGCGGTCCCAGGTGGTGGGGCCCTCCACGCGCAGGGGGAAGACCTTCCCCGTCAAGAGCTCCTCCTCTTCCTCCCGGCTGGCCACGTCCAGCTCCTCCTCCTCCTCCTCTGGGCCCAAATGTAGGTCTGCTGCCGTCAACCCCAAAACTAGCCCTACACCCCACCCCAGAACTCTGCCATCAACCCCAAACCTCTACCGTCAACCCCTAAACTAACCCTACACCCCACCCCAAGACTCTGCCATCAACCCCTAAACTAACCCTACACCCCACCCCAGAACTCTGCCATCAACCCCAAACCTCTACCATCAACCCCTAAACTAACCCTACACCCCACCCCAAGACTCTGCCATCAACCCCAAAACTAACCCTACACCCCACCCCAAGACCCTACCATCAACCACAAAACTAACCCTACACCCCGACCCCAAAACTAACCCTATGCCCCACCCCACCCTCTACCATCAACCCCAAAACTAACCCTACACCCTGACCTCACCCTCTACCATCAACCCCAAAACTAACCCTACACCCCAGCCCACCCTCTACCATCAACTCTAAACCCAACCCTCTACCATCAACGTCAAAACGAACCCTACACCCAACCCCAACTCTCTGCCATCAAACTGAAGTCTTACTTCATCCCCATCTGCACACTACAACCAACTCAACTATGATAGGTTTGATAGATACAAGATAATGCCTAATGCACAAAAAACAACAACATGACAGCTTCTAACTGACACACACACTGCCAAACACACACACACACACACTCACACACAGACACACACACACACACACACACACACACTCACACACACATACACACACTCACACACACACACACACACACACACACACACACTCACACACCCACACACACACACACACAGCTCATGAGACCGCTCATTTGGAGCTGAGCTTAAACACAGCCGCTGTCAGAAGAGTGAAAATCCCGCCCAGCCGTTTGGACTGTGGCCTCGCCCGGGCTGAGTGCGCAGTGCGCTCATAACCGCCGGCCCCCCGGTGGCGGCCATTTTAGGCAGCGGTAGCGGCCGAGCCCTGCCTGTTCAGGCCGCTCTTATCTCCTGCCACACCTGAGCGATGGCGGTCACCGAGCGCTCGGGGGGGAGGTTGGACTCTCCGCTCTCCCGGCCGGCTCGCGTCGATCTCCCTCCGTCCGCGCCCCTCGGCCGGGTCCCTCGCCCTGCGTCTGCGTCGCTGAAAGGGCCCGGCGCTCCATTGTCCCGCCCTCCTTGCTCTCCGTGTGCCGTGCCCGGCAGCGGGTGGGAACGGGTCCCGCTGACAGCCCGGCAGGTGGCGGTTGGTGAGAGCGCCCTTTCTCGCCCGACGCGCTGTTGAACTCCCGCGGCCGCGGGGGGGGACCCTGTTTGTTTCCTGCGCGTTTGTTTTCCCCTCCCGGCGTGGCTCCGGTACACGGATCGATACGGAAGTTTCCGGAACATTGAGCCCAATCAGCGGCCGCAGCCTGAGAAGTCTTCTGAATACGTTTTGGGGCGATGTTTTTTCAGCAGACGCCCCTACTCCAGCGCGTGATGTCACTGGAGCGGTCAATACGGTGTGTGTGTCTGTCATCAGCGTGGTAGTTGGTATGCTTAAAACGCCGCGCTAGATTATCGGGCTAAAGCCCTGGGAGAGCTGCCGGAGACGTGTGGAAAAGTGGAGTCCCATCTCGAATCCTGCGGGGCTCTCGGGGGAGAGAAATCTGAACGTTTGCGCTGAAACTGATCTCTGTTTGAAAAATGACTCGCCCGTCTGTATTTGCATGAGTGGAGGAGATTTAAGATTTTAAACTGAGAAGCAAATTTTTTTTCCACAGGCACAGAGTCTGGGGCGTGCAGACTCAGGTCCCCTCCAGTGAAAGCGTCTGTAAGATGTGTTATTGTCGACGCCCTGCGCGTTTAATTTTCCTCCTGTTCTGCTGCTTACCTCTTCACCCTGGGTTCTGATTCTGCTTTCATGGTGTGTGAGTCACATCGAAGTGCTGCAAAGGCCACGTCTCGTAGTGATTCAACGCAACTCACAAAAGCACTCGAGTGTTTAGACCAGAAAATGTTATTCATCTTAAGCCTGCACAGAAAAAAACCCCACCAGAAATGGATCTGGAGTTTAATTTGTGAAGCAGCTGGAGGGCAGAAATGGGGGAGGTGAGAGAGAGAGAGAGAGAGAGAGAGAGAGTGTGTGTGAGTGTGTGAGTGTGTGAGTGTGTGAGTGAGTGAGTGTGTGAGTGTGTGAGTGTGTGAGTGTGTGAGTGAGTGAGTGAGTGAGTGAGTGAGTGAGTGAGTGAGTGAGTGAGTGAGTGAGTGAGTGAGTGAGTGAGTGAGTGAGTGAGTGAGTGAGTGAGTGAGTGAGTGAGTGAGTGAGTGAGTGAGTGAGTGAGTGAGTGAGTGAGTGAGTGAGTGAGTGAGTGAGTGAGTGAGTGATTCAAGGTTGAATCTATAGAAATGGTTGAAATGAGGAAGAGAAAGGACTTCCACTTTGTGATCAAACAGTTAGGAGAGAACAGTTACAGCGGATGGGAGAGAGAGAGGGATAAAAGAGGAAGACAAACAAGGGAGAAAGATTCATACCTCCTTAGAGCTGTCTGCTGTGTGTATACAGACCGACAGACATGTAGACAGATAGACAGGCAGACATGTAGACAGACAGACGGTATTAGTAGCATTGGAGAGAGCCTGTGGGATCACCGAATGTTATGTTCCAGACAGTGCTAGTCTCCGTTGTGTGGCAGACTGAATTGGGTCCCAGGCTTCAGTTTGTGCAGGATTTGAGTTTCAGTCAAGAGAGTGCACCGCTGTGGCATATTATTTTGGAGATGGCTACGGTGTGTGCATGCTGTTCCTCCAGTCGAACGCCCCGGAATCAGCGAGATCATGCGCAAACAGCCCGCATCTTTCTCTGTCCTTATAGCCGTGTAGCGATTTGCATGTAAGAGTGATGCTAATTACCCCGGTGAACTGAATCACCCAGCCGGAGAGAGACGAATGCTTAGGTCCCCTCCTCCTCCTCCACCTACCTCTCCCCAGAAGCCTCCGTCACCCCCATGTCCTCTGCTGCACACTGGCCTGGTCCCCGTGTCCTCTGCTGCACACTGGCCTGGTCCCCGTGTCCTCTGCTGCACACTGGCCTGGTCCCCATGTCCTCTGCTACACCCTGGCCTGGTCCCCATGTCCTCTGCTGCACACTGGCCTGGTCCCCATGTCCCCTGCAGCACACTGGCCTGGTGTGACCTGCTCAACCAGCGAGCAGCCGTTTCAAACCCTGCTGTAGTTTCAGCTGTTTCTGTAGCAGGGAGAGCTTCACGATCATTGTTTTTGGAT
>NC_083763.1:74399986-74468591 GCF_963514075.1 Conger conger | reverse complement strand
TTTTCCCGTGTTTTTCTCCCCCGACGGACCCCGACCGCTGCTGGAATTGGCCCCCTGACATCTGAGGCAGATGAATTTTGTGTTTGATGGAAAGGCGGAAACAAAGGCAGTGCGGTTTATCACACAGCTATGCCGCTGTGCGCTGCCCAGGTTTCACCAGACAGATGAGTGTGAGAGTGTGAGAGTGTGAGAGTGTGAGAGTGTGAGAGTGTGAGAGTGTGAGAGTGTGAGAGTGTGAGAGTGTGAGATCAGATGTCGCATACCCTTCTTCACACCCATGCTCAAATGGACATTGACATTCACCAGTTACAAGGTAGTTTTGTTGTGGTCACTATAAAGGTTGTGTGTGTGTGCGTGTTTGTGTGTGCGTGTGCGTGTGCGTGTACGTGTGCGTGTCTCCCCACAGTGAGGAACCGACCAGCTCCAGACGATCAAGCGGGAGCTGACACAGATCAAAACCAAGATCGACTCGCTGCTGGGACGCCTGGAGAAGATGAGAAGCAGCAGCGGGTGGAGGCGGGTGAGGCGGGGCGGGTGAGGGGGGGTGGGGGGGGAGTGAGGCGGGGGGCGGGTGAGGGGGGGTGGGGTGAGGGGGGGTGAGGTGGGGTGGGGGACGCAGCCATCAGTCTCTCTGACAGCACAGGGGACAGGCCGGCTCCAGGCTCTGGACTCAAATGACTCCGAGTCGCCCGTTCAGACCAGCCGGGCTGGTCTCATGCATGAGCTCAGCTAGAGCGCTAAACAACCTTGCGGAGGACAAAGGAACAAGTCATGAATATCATCAGCACGTCAGGCAGACGCCATCGTCTGAGTTCAAGGCCTCTCCTTAGGCTCTCCAGAGCTCTGATTGGGTGCAGAAGAGGAATGCTCAATAGACATACCCACAAGGTCAGAGGTACATGCCTGGTACCCGGAAAGTTGGCGGTTCAAGCCACGGTGTTGCCACAATAAGATCTGTGCAGCTGTTGGGCCCTTGAGCAAGGCCCTTAACTCCACACTGCTCCTGGGGGGGGGATTGTCCCCTGCTTAGTCTAAACAACTGTAAACCACTTTGGATAAAAGCATCAGGAAAATTATTATTATAGGTGACTGAAGCCACTCCCACAATGGTGAGGTCATAGCCTACTGAAACCACACCCACAGTGGTGAGGTTATAGCCAACTGAAGTCACACGCACCTCTGTGAGGTCATAGCCCACTGAAACCACACCCACAGTGGTGAGGTCATAGCCCACTGAAACCACACCCACAGTGGTGAGGTCATAGCCCACTGAAACCACACCCACAGTGGTGAGGTCATAGCCAACTGAAGTCACACGCACCTCTGTGAGGTCATAGCCCACTGAAACCAGATTGGCTCATGTGCTTTGCCTGTGAATCCAGGATCTCATCATGACAGTTCTACACTGCGGCTTTCTGGGTAATCTGCAGAGGGGGATGTGCCTTCACCCAGCAGGAGGCTAGCCATGCGAAACCCTTTGAACACAGTGCTGTAGACAGGCTGACAGGTGCCCCACCATCCCTACAGCATTTTAGATTCTCAGAACCTGCACCGAATGTTAGCCTTTCAAGTTAGAAAACAAAGGTACATCTTCCAGTTTCCTGGTTTTCCCTTTAGTGTTGTTCCTAAGTCGTAGCAGAAATTACTTTCTAAAAGGGTTTTGTTTTGTTCTGTGAATAGTGAATGGCCACTATTCACATGGCCACATGTTATCCATCAGGAAAGTTAATGGCATTAATCAAGTCTGCCGTTGTGGTGCTTCCATTCGGGAACATTGGTGAACTGTTTTTCACATACACGTGACATTTCTGTGATAGCGATGGGTCATTCAGCCCGTAGAGCTGAGTGTGTGAGCGTGGTCTCGCCACGAACGGGAATACAAATAGAAACCGGACTGACAGGTACATGGAGAGTCCAGCTCTGCCCACTCTCTCCCCATTTCTCTCTCGCTCTCTTTTCCTCAGTCCTCAGATACCCTCCCTCCCTCTCTCTCTCCCACTCCCTCCTCCCCCCTCTCCTCCTCCTCCTCTGAAAGAGCAGTCATGCACAATGTGATACGATGAATATGAGATATAGAATATGAACATGTTAATAACTATGACTACAATAACACAGAAGTAATACTAAATCATCATAATGTACAAACACTCGCATCGGCAACCAACCATGACACTAACAGTATTATCTCTGTATATTTGTCCCTACCCTTTCTCTCTGTCTCTCTTCCTATCTCACTCTCTGTCTCCCCCTCTTTCTCTCTCTGTCTCCCCCCTCTCTCTTTCTCTCTCTCTCTTACTCTTTCTCTGTCCTCTCTTTCCCTTTCTCTTTCTCTCTCTCTCCCCCTCTCTCTTTCTCTATCTGAAATTCAAATATATATGTGGCTTTATTTGTATGTGTTGTTCACTTGTGTTGCAAAAGTATTGGTTATAAAAACATATAATAACATATAATAAACGCAGTTATCCAACAAACTCAGTAATCCTGCTTTGTGGGTTTTACTCAGTGCAGTTATCCAGCTAACTCAGTAATCCTGCTTTGTGGGGTTTTACTCAGTGCAGTTATCCAGCTAACTCAGTAACTCTGCTTCGTGGGTTTTACTCAGTGCAGTTATCCAGCTAACTCAGTAATCCTGCTGTGTTGAAACAGGGCCCTAATTACCTTGTGTTTCCTTGAATTGTGAGGACTTTTAAACGGTGGGTCAAGGATATCTTGTTATATTCTGATTGCATCTGCCATGGCTTTGTGGGGTTGCTGTGTATGAATTGTGGAGATGGGCCTTCTCTGTGGTTCTGTCTTGTAATAGACCAGAACTGGTTTTGCTTGATTGACTTTTCAATTTCACGGAATTTTTATTGGTGTAATTGTGTTTCTTATTTCTCAATGTGCATACGTGTTGTTTGTGTGTTTCACGGGTAACTCCTGGTTATGCCGCTGGTTGTGTTTTTGCTTTGATAATCGTCACAGTTGTTTTCCGGATTCAATTTCAAACCATTTTCCAATATACGGATTATTATTATTTTTTATATTTTTGTATCTTATTTTTAGATGGTTGATGTCATTTCAGCTTTCTTGAAAGCATAATTATTGTCAGTAACAGCCAGATTTATGCCTTCTTTGTTATTTATAATAGGATAATTTGACTCCCTCGAACAGTTTGCATTGATAAACGTGTCTTTGTTGCTCTGTCTGAGCAGCTCCTGACCTGTGTGTCAGTGATGCGTTTACAGAAAGGGCAGTGAATGCATTGGCAGAGACACGTTCATGTCTGTGAGTGAGTATGATGGAAGCACTACTGTCTGCACTGCGGAGGGGAGTCCCCACTGACCCTGTTGTTATGGATGTGCAGAGAACTGTCTGTTAGTGTGAGTGTTCCATACAGAGAACTGCCTGTTAGTGTGTGTGTGCCATACTGAGAACTGCCTGTTAGTGTGAGTGTGCCATACTGAGAACTGCCTGTTAGTGTGTGTGCCATACTGAGAACTGCCTGTTAGTGTGTGTGTGCCATACTGAGAACTGCCTGTTAGTGTGAGTGTGCCATACTGAGAACTGCCTGTTAGTGTGTGTGTGCCATACTGAGAACTGCCTGTTAGTGTGTGTGCCATACTGAGAACTGCCTGTTAGTGTGTGTGTGCCATACTGAGAACTGCCTGTTAGTGTGAGTGTGCCATACTGAGAACTGCCTGTTAGTGTGTGTGTGCCATACTGAGAACTGCCTGTTAGTGTGAGTGTGCCATACTGAGAACTGCCTGTTAGTGTGTGTGTGCCATACTGAGAACTGCCTGTTAGTGTGTGTGCCATACTGAGAACTGCCTGTTAGTGTGAGTGTGCCATACTGAGAACTGCCTGTTAGTGTGAGTGTGCCATACTGAGAACTGCCTGTTAGTGTGAGTGTGCGCCATACTGAGAACTGCCTGTTAGTGTGAGTGTGCCATACTGAGAACTGCCTGTTAGTGTGAGTGTGCCATACTGAGAACTGCCTGTTAGTGTGTGTGCCATACTGAGAACTGCCTGTTAGTGAGTGTGTGCCATACTGAGCTCCTGATTGGAGTACATAGGTTATGCTGTGGAGGTGAAGGCTGTATATACCCTCAGTGAGCACTTTATTAGACACTCATTATACTTATTTATGAGACTTATTGGTCATTCTCCTCTCATTGACAAGGTGTTTTTGCCCACAGAACTGCCACTCCCTGGCATTCTCATTTTCTGTAAACTCTAGAGATTGTTGTGCATGAAAATCCCAGGAAATTAGACGTTTCTGTGATCCAAACTTCTCAAACCATCAAACAATCATTCCATGGTCAAAGTCACTTAGATCACATTTCTTCCCCATTCTGACATTTGGTCTGAAAAACAGCTGAACCTCTTGACGATGTCTAAGTTGATGCCACAGGGGATGCTTGCATTAACGAGCAGGTGTTCAGGTGTACCTAATAAAGTGGTGTACCTAATATTGTGCTGGACATGATCACCTCGGTGTAGCACCCTACTGTTCCTCCGGTGTCTGCCATGTCTCTCTCTCATAAACGATATTAATGATGATAACAACAGTGATGCTCTCTCAAATTCAAATTCAGAATTCTTTATTGTCATGAAATACAGCTGTAAACATCGCCAAGGCAGATGGAGATCAATGAAATCTAAATTCACTACAGTAAATAATAATGAGAAGTGAACGACACAATAAAAAATAACAATGTTATTACTCTCTCTCTCTCCCTCCCTCCCTCCCTCTCTCCCCCTCTCTCACTCTCCCCCTCTCTCTCCCCCTCTCCCTCCCTCTCTCCCCCTCTCTCTCTCCCTCTCCCCCTCCCTCTCTCTCCCTCTCCCCCCTCCCTCTCTCCCCCTCTCTCACTCTCCCTCTCACCCTCTCTCTCCCCCTCTTTCCCTCTCCCCCTCTCTCCCTCCCTCTCTCTCAGAGGCTCAGAGGAAGTACGAGGATGCGTGTGAGTCTCTGCATGAGGAGTCCGTGTCGGAGACGGCGGAGAACTCTGGCGAGGAGGCGGGGGAGGGGGCGTGGACACGGAGGCGGGGGAGATGACCGACGGGGGCGAGGATGACTACGACGAAGAGGGCAGCAACGACCTGGTGATGAGGGGGAGGGGGTGTGGGGGGGGTGTTATGGGTAAGAGGAGGTGGTCTCACTGAGGGAGGGGGGTGTAGGTCTCACTGAGGGAGGGGGGTGTAGGTCTCACTGAGAGAGGGGTATGTAGGTCTCACTGAGGGAGGGGTATGTAGGTCTCACTGAGGGAGAGGTATGTAGGTCTCACTGAGGGAGGGGGGTATGTAGGTCTCACTGAGGGAGGGGGGTATGTAGATCTCACTGAGGGAGGGGGGTATGTAGATCTCACTGAGGGAGGGGGGTATGTAGGTCTCACTGAGGAGGGGGGTACGGAGGTCTCACTGAGGGAGAGGGGTACGTAGGTCTCACTGAGGGAGGGGGTACGCAGATCTCACTGAGGGAGGGGGGTATGTAGATCTCACTGAGGGAGGGGGGTATGTAGGTCTCACTGAGGGAGGGGGGTATGTAGGTCTCACTGAGGGAGGGGGGTATGTAGGTCTCACTGAGGGAGGGGGGTATGTAGGTCTCACTGAGGGAGGGGGTATGGAGGTCTCACTGAGGGAGGGGGTATGTAGGTCTCACTGAGGGAGGGGGTATGTAGATCTCACTGAGGGAGGGGGGTATGTAGGTCTCACTGAGGGAGGGGGGTATGTAGGTCTCACTGAGGGAGGGGGTATGGAGGTCTCACTGAGGGAGGGGGTATGTAGGTCTCACTGAGGGAGGGGGTATGTAGATCTCACTGAGGGAGGGGGTATGTAGATCTCACTGAGGGGGGGGGTATGGAGGTCTCACTGAGGGAGGGGGTATGTAGGTCTCACTGAGGGAGGGGGTATGTAGATCTCACTGAGGGAGGGGGTATGTAGGTCTCACTGAGGGGGGGGTATGTAGGTCTCACTGAGGGGGGGGGTATGTAGGTCTCACTGAGGGAGGGGGTATGTAGGTCTCACTGAGGGAGGGGGTATGTAGGTCTCACTGAGGGAGGGGGGTATGTAGGTCTCACTGAGGGAGGGGGGTGTGTAGGTCTCACTGAGGGAGGGGGGTGTGTAGGTCTCACTGAGGGAGGGGGGTGTAGATCTCACTGAGGGAGGGGGGTGTAGGTCTCACTGAGGGAGGGAGGGGGGTACGTAGGTCTCACTGAGGGAGGGGGGTATGTAGGTCTCACTGAGGGAGGGAGGGGGGTACGTAGGTCTCACTGAGGGAGGGGGTATGCAGAGGGGTGGAGCACTGAACCAGCTCCCCTCGGTCGCACACTTTCATTAAAATGGCTGAATGAGGATTCTCTCTGACAATCAGGGATGGAGCAAGTGCTGAGAGAGAGAGAGAGAGAGAGAGAGACAGAGAGGGGGGAGGGAGGGGGGAGAGGGATAGAGAGGGGGGGAGAGAAGGAGAGAGAAAAATCAACCGATCGACAAATGCCCTGAGAGAGAAAGAGAGGGTGAGACATTACAAGTGAAAGAGATAACAGAGGGAATTACATCATTCATATAAATGTGAACTGCACTCAATAAAATTATTAATATTGTAGAGGAGATCTCATTATCTTTTGATTTGAATCTGTACTCCCCAATTTCATGTTTGTAATCAAACAATTCACACGTTCTTAATGTGCACATTCTCGGCATCTCATTTTATACACTGGGTTCACCATGTAGAGATGACTTTCCAGGAAATATAGCTCCGGCACCTCACCCTCCCAACAAACTCCCCAAAAACAGAACATCATCCACAGATGAGAGGGGGGGATGAGAGAGAGAGAGGGAGAGAAGAATATCATCCACAGATGAGAGGGAGGAAGGGAGGGATGGAGAGAGAGAGAGAGAGAGGGATGGAGAGAGAGCAGAATATCATCCACAGATGAGAGGGAGGGGGGTGGAGAGAGAAAACATCTCTATCGAATCATTGCTTCAGAGCTGGCATGATATTCTGCTAATGAATAAAGTAATTTATTATTATTAATTATTTTTTTATTTTTTTATTTTTTTTTACAGATAGAGAACCATGTATCAGACATCGATAACTGAAACGGAAAAAGGTAATTGTAATTGTCATTGAATTTCAGATTCTGTAATTTGACTGTGAAAATGATCATTTCTATAATTTTGCTGACTCATTGTCATAAACCGTTATAATGTGATGTGATATCATGAAAACCATAAACCACGCTCTGGTCCAACCCCTTCAGAACCCGAGCGTAGGATTTTGTTTTTAGTTGAATTTTGTCTTGAATGTGTGTATGGCCAGGACTGCTCACAGAGCAGTAGTGGATGTGTGAACAGAGGAACGCTTAAACACTGGGTAGAAAAGCATATTTAATAATTACCTGAGGGAAGCTGAAGCCATCGTAACAGGAATGAACATAACGCGTGCGTTCATAAGTGCTGCAAACTGTGTATTTCACGGTAACGATGGGTATTCAACGGTATTCAATTCAATTCAATTTATTTTTGTATAGCGCTTTTTAGACTGCCCCAGCGACAGTACAGAGTAACAGAAAGCCAGATAAAATATCAGCCCTAAGCCCCCAATAACATATGAGGTAAACGACTCCCTTACGGGGAGGAAAGCCCTCAAACAGTGGTGAGAAAGACCTTCCCGATGGGAAGAAATCTCGAGAGGATCCCGGCTATAGAGGGGTGATCCTCCGCAGGCTGAGGTGGCGACGTTTGGTGCTTTAAACTAGCGGGTAAACTAGGTCCACATGGAGGGATGTCGATTCTGGAGTTCAGAGGGGAGGGGGATGAATCCATAGCTCCGAGATGTAATTGGTTATGGTTGATAAAACTGTACCATTTCACTGTTATTGCTCATGCTAATCTCTCTGGAGCCGAGCATTGTGGGAATGTAGAGCCAGTAGCTCACATTCAATGGCTTTTTTCTCCGTCTATCTGTACTGTTATTTTGTAGCTGGAGGATGAAAGAATACCATTAGGCATCTATCTTCAGTCAAGCGAACGGGATGGGAGGCAAGCCGCAGAATCCGTTGCCCATAGTTTTACATTTCCTCTATTAATTTTATTGAATATTTTTTTACATTATATTTCTTTTTCGGACGACTTGGCAACACACATCCATTTGTTACATGAAAGCTTATTTGGGTTTTGTGAGGCAGAGAAAATATGCAGTATATTTGTGAGAAATTCCATCAGGGATACAGGCGCTGTAGTTGGTTTTAGTGAGCAAGCGTATGTGCCGAACGTTCCAGCCACATTTTGTCCCAACGCCCCGTTGGAATTCTTCTGCATTTATTTGTTTAACCTTTACCCAGGCAGGTAACTGAAAAACAAATTTGTATTCTCAAGGACGGCTCGTTCAGATTCCAGGGGAGTGTTTTGATGGAGGTCTGCAGGTGGCTGGTGGTTCCGGGACTTTTATTTTTTAAGTTTCATAAACTATTTAGCCCACCTCTAGTGGCAGTGTAAGCAGAGGTCAACACAGTAGCATGTGTTCATTCTGTTACGTTGGTTTCTTTTGTGTTTGGCGCATTGCTTCCACGCAAAGGAAATCTGAGCTTGTATTCAAGGCCAGTGCTTGTGCTTTAGGCAAATGGTAAATGGTTGGCATTTATATAGCGTCTTTATCCAAAGCGCTGTACAATTGATGCATTCTCATTCATCCATCCATTCATACACACACTCACACACCGACGGCGATTGGCTGCCATGCACGGCACCGACCAGCTCGTCAGGAGCATTTAGGGGTTAGGTGTCTTGCTCAGGGACACTTCGACACTTCGGGGATCGAACCGGCAACCCTCCGACTGCCAGACGACTGCTCTTACTGCCTGAGCCATGTCGCCCCCGGCTTTGCCGCGTCTAAAAACCCTCTCACAGCCTCTTGTGAAGCTAATTAACATTGGGCTGCACTAGTGGGTGACCTTTCCTGCAGAGTGCCAGGGAATAATGGCCGCATTCGAACCCTGTGATTTAATAACACAAACTTCATTTGTGAAGCGCCTAACAGTGCTTTCCACATCTGAAGCCTGGTCGTGAGCACAGCGGCTCTTGTGTCCAGTCTCCTAACGATGTGTGTTTGGATGATGTCACAAAAACAATTACCTGCATAATACTGACCTCCCTGTGCACTCTTTCTGAGGATTTTCTCTGTCTCTCTCTCTCTTACTCTGTCTCTCTCACTCACACTGTCTCTCTCTCTCGCCCCTCTCCCTCTCTCTCCCTCCCTCCCTCTCTCTCTCCTTCCCTCTCTATCTCTCACTCTCCCTCTCTGTCTATCTCTCTCCGTCCCTCTCTCTCTCCCTGTTGCTACTACTCTCTCCCTCTGTCCCTCCCTCTCTCCCTCCCTCTCTCTCTCTCTCTCTCTCTCTCTCTCCCTGACGCTACTTCTCTCTCCCTCTCTCTCTCCTTCCCTCTCTCCCTCTCTCTCCCTCCCTCTCTTTCTGCAGATTTCCCTTGTCCTCCATCTCTGACAGCCTCTGTCATTTCACCTCTCTCCTCATCTCCCTTTCCTCTCTCAGTTAATCTTGGTCATCTCCTGGTCACTCTATTATCTCTTTCTCCATCTCTCATTGTTTCTTCTTTCTTGCATTCTTTCTTTGTCTCTCTCCCTCACTCTGTCCTCCCTCTTTCCTTCTCTCTGTGCATCATATCTTCATAATTTCTCTCATAACTTTTCCCTGTTTCCCCCTGTTGATCCTTCTTCCTTCTACAGCAAAGGAGGAGAAAAAAAAGAAATTAATGAAAAAATGTTCATGCTGTCGGAGATTCAATGACCACCCCCCCCCACCCCCCCCCATCCTTTCACCTCCATAACCCCTCTGCTCCTGAAAAGCTGCACTCACATTCCCAATCCGAATCCACATTTTTTTTTCCGCCCTGGAGGCAGATCCAGATTCCCAGTGCACTTCGGTCACCATGACAACTGTTATTTTGAATACCCAATGAGACATCACTATACGTCACCCCCTTCAGCAAGTAACTTAAGCCTCACTTGCTCTAAAGTGCAGACCAGTAACAGAACGTGCAAATTGTTAAAATGTAAACATGTAAGCCATATCGTCCGTATGGTGTAGGTATTCTGCAAAGATTAAAAATAAAAAATAAAGAACTCCATGGTCATGGTGTTTGGAACCCACAATGTCAGGTGTTCGCAGACATTTTTCTTGTGTTGGGCTGGATGTAGACTTTCAGCAGGGCTTTTGTAAAGCCTGGATGGCAAACACATTGGTCGGTAATATCGGCTACGCAATCCCAGGTAGTATTGCACCTCTGAGATGAAAAATGGCATGAAGGATAGCTTGTCAAATTTGTTTTAAAAAAGGATAGCTTGTCACTTTGAAAAGCTTTATGAAGGATTCCTTCGATTAAAATGTCATTAGCGTTATCCATCAAGCAATCAAGCTGACCAATTAAAGTCCATGTCCTCAGCATGCACCAATCCTGTGTGCAGTGTGTCCAGATGTTATTGTGTGTCTGTTTTGTTTTTTTTACGTTGTGGGGAGAAATGTAAGAATATGCTGGTGTTTCTGCTGTGCCCCAGGTGCAGAAGAAGAAGAAGAAGAAGAAGATGAAGAAGAAGAATTACCCACAATGCTGTTGGAGAAAGAAAGACCCAGTGGGAGGAGGAGGAGGGGGAGGGGGGGGGGGGGGTGGGTATTGGGTAACATGGGATTCCTCAAGAGGATGGAGGACGAGAGGAGGAGAGAAAAAGAAGTGTAGAGGGGGGTGGGGGAATAGTAACAAAAAAATATATAGAAAACATGGCCGCCATTTTGTCTCCTTCTGTGAGACGTTCCTGCCTCCCCGGGTTTGGTGCCCTGCGACGGAACTGTGCGCGCTCTTTAGAAACAAACATCCCCGTCAGTCACCGCCTTCTCCTGCAGCCCCTGGGCATTCATCTGTACATGAACTGGTATTTCAATAAATAAATAAATAATAATAATAATAATAGCAAAATGTGTTAATTTGTTCGTATTTACAATAAAAACAAACAAACGAAAAAAACAGGATTGTAAAACTTCCAGTTTTGTTCCAAGAATACAGTGTGTAAATGAATTCCCATGAAGCGGTTAGTGTGCGCGGAAGCTCTGCGTTACAGTTTGGGTTTCGTAATGTTCCTTCCCCGTTTCTGGTTTCCGCTTTACAGCTTTTATTCGCGGTTTGTTTATTTCCTTATTTTAATATGCTGAAATTTCCTCATTAGGTTAATGCAATAGAAAATGAAATAACTTTACTTTTAGTAAATACAGAGGCATCGTAATGAAGCGAAATGTATTTTCGGGTTTTTTTTTTAATGAAATGGGACATTTGAAAATGATACAAAATATTAGTAATTATGGGTACAGAACAAAAAAAAAGACAATGATGCGTCAGCTACGGCCATACGTCTTTGCATTATCAGCACTTTTGCGTATCAACGGGTTTCTGTATCATTCATCAACGTCCTCGCCGAGTGGCTCAAATCGTGCCAAAACACTTAAAAGATAACCCCCCTGCTCTTTCCAAGGGCAGCCCCTGTCCACTTCTCTATCGCCCTCTCTCTCTCTCTTTATTTGTATTCTAACTAATGAATTGACGATATTTCAATAAAGGGGCATCGATCTATCTATCTATATATCTCACTGCTGTCAATCTCATTTTCGCTCTTTTTGTCATTACAAGTCTTCTGCGGCAGAACTAATATCTGCCCTCTGTTCTCACCTCAATGCTGCAGACCTGCTTTTAATTTCGCGTTATCGAATAAGACGTTTAACTGAAGCTGATTAATTCCTACCTGTACTAATTGCGTTTCCATTACTGTGAACTTTTATACATTTTACGAGTATGATGCGAAAGCACAGAAAGTTATGAGTCTGGACTGTTATTGACTGCTGAGCATAACGGGTTAGATGAGCCTGAATGAATTAACATCTAATAGAGTTTTCTTCGTCAAAAAGGAAATTAAGTCGCCGGAAAACATCTGTGTGCTGAACTGCCTTGTTAGTTTATTTTCATTTATTTTTGACAGCCATTGCAGTCATTCTAATGAAGGATGAAGGTAATAATGAATATTGAGCTCACTCTATTTTTGTAAGGCAATACTCCACCCCCCCTTAAGAGAAAGTATGTGGAAACGTCCAATGCAAATTGTGCTGCTGTTGTTGTTACTGGATTGAATGTCCCTCTCCAGTAAGAAATGGTACTTTATGAAGATAGAGGTACTTTATGACGCACTAGAGACTTGTCAATCTGAAAAAGAACTTGAAATGATTCAATTTAGATATGGTAAACCGTCATTGTTTCCGACTAGCCCAAATTAAGATGATTGAATTTTAAAAAATGTTATATAGTTTTTTTGTAAATCTATTTTTATGATGAGCATGTTTGTTGTTCAGATGTATCTTTATTCATATTTGATTGTTGCTGATTGTTGTATGGCTATAGGCTTCATTTCATGTAAATAAGAGATGCTAATAATCTGCACTGTACATACAATGTTGTTTTTTTCCCCCCATTCTTCTGTCAGACCGATCAACTTTTTTTGTGTGTATTTCTTGGAATAAATTGCCCACAAAACCAGCTAAAGAATGATAATTGTTGATTTTCTGTTCATTCTCCCTTGGGGAAACGACACACGGTTGAATGCATATGGCTTAATGACCTACCACGCTTCTGTATGTAATATGATGTTTGTAGAATTTCATCAGAACGTCGCACCTGCACTTTACCGTTTCTAATATTAAACATCAGCGAAAGTAACGCCGCTCAGTCTCAGAGGAAATGAGTCTGGAACGGCGACAATACGCTCCTGTTCCGTCTCCGCTTGCGACGTGCAATCACGAGCGCAGCCTTCCGCGTCTGCGCTCGAGAGAGAGAGAGAGAGAGAGAGAGAGAGAGAGAGAGGCTCAGAAACGTGCATCGCCGTGTCACAAATCTAAACCAAACGGCTCTCCGGCCCCTGAAAGCCGCGCCAGATTCCCGCAAACCGCGCCACTGAGAGCAGGCCAATCGGCAGCAGATGGCGACACTAATTCTCTCCATTCATCAGCACCTGAATATAATGATCTCAGGTTAATGAGCACCAGCGGTTGTCCCGGAGGTAATTGGCGAGTATCAGCTCTGGCTAGCAGCCTTAGCCAGAATGCCAAAACAAATATTTGTTTTTGACCTAGCTATCTATCTTTTTTGACAGGTGAGGTGAATAATTGTGATTGCAAGCTGTTGCCTTTGACTGTTTTCAGAGCTCAAAGGCATACTTACTACTGTGTGTGTTCCCATTTCTGTATGTATCCGTGTGTGTGTATATGTACGTGTGCGTGCCTGTGTGTGTTTGTGAGCGTGTGTGTGTGAGCATGTTTGTGAGCTTGTGTGTGAGCTTGTGTGTGTGTGAGCATGAGCATGTTTGTGTGTTTGTGTGTGTGTGCCCGCGTTCATGAGCACGGGACACACGTGAGAGTACAGCCCCGTGGCTTTCCTCCGAAAACACACGTGACTCGGCCGTGCCTGTTTCTCCACGCGCTGCCGCCGAACTCTCACAGAGTGGAATCACAGGAGGACCACGCGTTAGCAGCTGGCATGCAGGCCATGGAAGCCCCGGCCACACAAACGGACATTTAACGAGCTTCAGTATCTAAGTCAGCTGTTTGGTCAAACTGAATCCCCAAGGGGCTGTCAATTAAGGCCTCCAGAACAAGGAGTGTCGATTCTTTAGCCAATCAATGACTTGAATGCACCACAGGTTCTGAGAACAACCCGAAAACCAACAGACACTGCGGCCCTCCAGGACTGGAGTTTGACACCCGTGGGTTAAAGTGTCCACACGCCTTGTTCTCAAGGCCTTAATTGGCCTTCATTGGCTTTAATTGGCAGCTGATTGAAAGGAAACCACAAAAACCCGCAGACACTGCGGCCCCCTGGGGATTCAGTTTGACACCCCTGATCTACATAGTGAGAAATGCTTGGAACTATTGTGATTACTTGCAATTGTCCTGTCCCCAATTATAGTCATATTTTTTCCCCCAATTAAATTGCAGTCACCTTATCTGGAGACTAAAGATTAATTTGAACTCTCTTGACTACAGCAGACCTGGGTCAAATTTGCAATTATTTTTGATTCAAGTGCTTTGCTACACTTGTCTGCTGTATTTGGAACCTCTGAAAAAAAAAAAAAAAAAAAAAAATCTCAAAAACCGCAAATCCTGCCTTCCTGTCCGCTTGGTTGGCTCAATGGCACCAGGCAAGATCAATCGAGCGCGGAAAAGTATTTGAATCCAAAACAATTACGTATTTGACCCAGGTCTGTGACAAAGTGAATGGCTGTTTCTTATCTCACATAATCTTTTTACGTTGCCGTTCCAGTTTCTATAAAGTTCTGTGCCGAGTAGTTCAAGAGGGTAATTAATTACTGTTTGGAACAGCTTGCCAGGTCATGCAGTTACGGCAGACACTGGGGTTTTTCAAGGCCAGGCCTTATATGGTGTTAGATACAATCTAGTTTGTAGGTAAACAGTGAGCACTAGATGCCCTTTAGGAGGAAAATAGCTGGCATTGTTGGGGTGACTGACCTACTCTCATCATCATGTTATGTTATGCTATGTTATAATAATACAATAATTTGTTAATGATGCATTTTTCCCCAAAGTGACTTACCATTGATTAGACTAGACAGGAGACAATCCACCCTGGGGTTAAGGGCCTTGCTCAAACAGCAGTGCGGATCTTATTGTGGCTACGCCGGGGCTTGAACCACCAACCTTCTGGGCCTCAGTCAAGTACCTTAGCCACTAGTTATGTGACGTATTATGTGCGCTATGTTAGTTGCAAATGGAGCAATGTTACGTTTCAAAAGAGTGCACACTGGTTAACGGTTGATGTAGGCGGCCACTGATCCGTTTTCCAGAGTGACCAGGCTGCTGGAGGGTGCAGTCCACGCGCTAATGAGCACTGAGCAGCTGGCGTATTTCACATCCAATCACCCGGAGTAATTATTTCCTCAAGAAAATAACTTTCACTGGTGTTTTTGGTCCAGAGCTTCATCCTCACAACAGAAGGCAACACTGCCCTGCTATAATAATAAAAAAAATAAAAATAAATAAAAAACAGCTCAAGCTAGGTTTTGAAACAGCTGGTAGCTGTTTGACCAGTTCAGTTTAGACCAGTTCCCAGCTTGACATGGTTTAGCTGGTTGACCAGTTCAGACCAGCTCTAGCTTGACATGGTTTAGCTGGTTGGCCAGTTCCCAGCTTGACATGGTTTAGCTAGTTGACCAGTTCAAATCAGCTCCCAGCTTGACATGGTTTGACCAGCTCAAGCCATGGTTGACCAGCAACCAGCTCAGACAAGCTACCAGCACTAGCTGGTGGACCAGTTCATACCCAGCTAGACCATCTTCTGACCAGCTTGACAATTGACACATTGCCATAGCTGGCATTTACAGCATGATATAAAAGCCTCCCCTCTCAGCCAATCAGGCCTTATTATTCGTACATCCCTCAGCCAATCAGTTTCCTTCTTTCAAAAAAAGATGTCAAATGAAAATAGGATCCTCTCATTTCTAAACCTTTCTTTAAAAGTGTATTCTCTCCTTTTTTCACTGTTTGGGTATTTATGAGATTGTATTATTTTGTCGAAATCGGCATACCATGCTTTCAGATGTAAGATGCTTGCAGATGTAACAAGCTAACGCCTTCAGAATTTGAGTACCGTAACAGCGAATAAACAGATCACAAGTCCGCCAACATGCCAAGGATGGGATTCATAATCGGATTATAAACAAAATGTAAGGAAGGCCTGATATGCAATTTATATCAATCCCTCAGTTTTTTGAAGAAATGTCATTTTTTTAATCCTAAATGCAGGCGTCATTATCCTGGCAATCACAGTTTCAAAGAAAATGATTCACTCCAACAACCCCACCCCGACCCCCCCCACCCACCCACCCCAAATAAATAAATAAATACATAAATGTGGATTTGTCATAATGCAAATGTTCATCCCTCTGGCCGACTGCATAAATCTGCATTAACATTTATAATATATTAGCTTAGGCGTGTGGGGTGCATATTTAGCATTTCTTCTCATTTCTGGTGTGAATAATATTGAAATGAGTCTTGATATGCTGCCAATACCCTTCAGTTTTAAAGCTGAAGAATCAACTAGATGAAGAAAGGAATAAAAAAAAAAAATTGAGGATTCAAATGGCACCTACAGGCCACAGAAAATAATTATGATATTAATGAAGCTTGCAAAAAAATGATTATAGCTTCAGCGCACCTTTGACAATATTTTGCAGCGGGATTATAGAAGCAGGCGGCACGGATGGTGCAGTGGGTAGCACTGGGTTCGAATCCCCGTCGGCCGGGGCCTCCCTGTGTGGAGTTTGCATGTTCTCCCCGTGTCTGCGTGGGTTTCCTCCGGGTACTCTGGTTTCCTCCCACGGTCCAAAAGACATGCAGGTTAGGCTGATTGAAGAGTCTAAATTGCCCGTAGGTATGAGTGTGTGAGTGAATAGTGTGTGTGCCCTTTGATTGACTGGCGACCTGTCCAGGGTGTATTCCTGCCTTTCACCCAATGTATGCTAGGATAGGCTCCAGCCCCCCTGCGACCCTGTTCAGGATAAGCGGGTTCAGATAATGGATGGATGGATGGATGGATGGATTATAAAAGCCTGAGCAAAAGTTTCAGGGCTACGTCTGCGTGTTGTTGTTGTTCTTGTTGTTGTTAAGAGACACGTTCAATGGGATGTGGGTCGCGTTTGTTTTTCAGCTCCTTCAAACCTAATCAAGAGTTCACCCGCTTCTCAACAACAGCTTGTGTTGTGAAGGCAGCGTTCACATTCGCACTTATAGTGCAACTTGAACTTCAATCCTTGTGACTGGCCCTTTTTTTTTTTTTCTTTCTTTTTTTTATCTGAAGTGGATGGGAACGATCGGCGTGTTTCGTTTTTCCCTTTGTCAAACTGCGCTTTTCTCGACGTGTCGCAGAGCGTGACGGAATGGCACGGCTCTGGCTCCGGAGGAGTTTATCCCATAATCCTCGCAGCTGAAAACAGGCAGGGATCCAGGATCGGCGCGCGGTGGCCGAGTCCGTTGCCATAGCGATGTAAGCGCCATCGGAGGGGTGGCTGACGGGAGAGACCTTTGAATGGCGACGTTGGCGCACGTTCCAACAGTTCCACGGAGATTAGTTGGGTGGCAACATCGCCCCCGATCGACCGGGCGATATTGTTTCATCGCCGCAAAAAAAAGGCTGGTGCTACTTCGAGAAGAAGGAAGGTGGCTGAGGTCCTGCAGGGCTGAAATGGGCTCTGTCAGGGACTATTTCCTTCAGGTAATCCTCATTAACCTTGACAATGAAGACAGCACACCGCTGTACTAGGTGGGGGCGACATGGCTCAGGCATTATGTGAAACCTATACAGCCCTAATCCAGCAAATAATTGAGCAAATTATATAATCAATAGCCGAGGCAGTAATGAAGCCCAGTACACACACGGCCCTCTGTGTATGGTTTTGAGACCAGTTTTTTTAAAACCATCCTTGGAGCACCGTTAAGTCCATTGTAACAAAGCTGACAAAATATACCAGCACTAACAGCCCGCTGACAAAATCAGGGCGTCCCACCCAACTGAGGACGAGAAGGTCCAAGGTGACCAAGAGTAGCGAGTTGACAGAGCTTGTTGGCTGAAAGGAGATGAACTGTCAACCAACTCTTCAGCAATTGGCTCAGGCAGTAAGAGCAGTCGTCTGGCAGTCGGAGGGTTGCCGGTTCGATCCCCCGCCCGGGCTGTGTCGAAGTGTCCCTGAGCAAGACACCTAACCCCTAAATGCTCCTGACGAGCTGGTCGGTGTCTTGCATGGCAGCCAATCGCCATCGGTGTATGAGTGTGTGTGTGAATGGGTGAATGAGAAGCATCAGTTTTCCAGCGCTTTGGATAAATTTGCTCTACAAATGCCAACCATTTACCATTTACCATTTGAAGTTTGTATGCCCAAAACATTAGCACTTTATATTTGGACGTCCGTGCTACAGTCGAAGAATATTGTTAGAAAAAAGCAGTTATTCATAAAGTTGGTGGTGGCCTCATGGATTATGAGAACCCCGTAGGCATAGGGATAATTGGTCGTACACTGTAAAACACGGTAAAACCTAAGCGCCTTATGAAATTAATTGAGTAGGCGTAATCTCAATTTGGAAAAAAGTAATTATAGCTCAATTAAAGAGTTTAATTTAAAAGTTAAAGACCAGTGAACAATACTTGGACAGATTAAGTCACTCTACTAAAACGGTTCAAGGCAATTGGCTTCCTCAAATCATTTGAGCAAACTGAACTCGTGCTATCTAAAATGAGTGTCTCCTGACCCACCCCTTCTATTCAAGATGGTGACACCGACACGTTCAGAACTGTGACTTTCAATCGCCACAAAAGCCTCCCGTTATTAACAGTCGCTTTCAGTGATTGATTGCAATCGCATTGTTCAAATGAGCTTGGTCTCACACTAATTCCACGACAGATGACCGAATGTTCTGACCACTGAAACCGGCCTGTGTTCCAAAATCTGTACATGCGCCCCCTTGCGGTTGAAATTAAGAGTACGTTCTAATTCCCCAACCAAACTCGAACACATAGGAACAAAACGTTGTTGTGTCTCTATGCTCAATTAATACTGTTAATGTTACATCTTATTTCTAAGCCTAACCATAACCTCTGTTGCTACAATTTTTTTGCCGTTTGCCCACGGATTATGTGTAAATACACGTATTTTGTATCTATTATATTTCTCCTGGCAATTGAAGAATGTCATTTTGGGGCAGTGCTATACGTGAACCGATTTCCAGGGCGTGACAAATCCGGTGCGCATGCAGGGTGTTACATCGCCGGTTTAACTCTCCCGTCTGGCAGAGACACTTTAAGAGTTATGAAGATGATACAAGCCAGCCACAGCAGGGTTTGGCAGTGGAAAACGCGTGTCTCCTTAATCTGTGACACGCAGGCTCGAACGTGAGCGGAGTCCCAAACCGGAGGTCAGATCCGAGCCTCCCACAAATCCGGCTTATTCCTTTTCATTCTTCCAGGGCTGGGGGAGGCTCGCGTGATTGACGTTTCAGAGATAGTGCGTGTCACATAAAGGCCATTTTCAATGAAATACCGAGGAGCAGGGTAGTGTCGCGATCGGAGAACCCACCAAAGCCAGAACAAGAGCGGAGATTTCCTTCCTTTCTTAACTTCTTTCTTTCAGGTAGTGCTGTAAAAGTAAATGACTTCATTTTTATGCTACTCAATTAGCTTTTCTATTTCCACCCGTGTGCATGTAAGAAAAAGCTCACATTTCTCAAGCATTTTCCATTTTTATTTGATATACAGTAAATGCCGCGTGTCAGTTATTCCCAACAGAAAGGATGCCGAGGGCAGCCTGTATCATAGCCACGATAAGATCCGCACCGCCGTTGGACCCTTGAGCAAGGCCCTTAAACCTTGCACTCTCCTGCTTAGTCTAATCAACAGCAGGTCGCTTTGGATAAAAGCGTCAGCCAAATTACATGTAATGTAAAAAAAAAAAAAAGAAGAAATGTAGCCCAAGTTGCAGGTGAATGTTTCACTCTTTGTTGACGGTGACTCAGTGCTGAAAACCTGGGCCAGGAGCGGCGGGCGGAGGGCTCCTGTCTGCTGAGTCATGCGGGACTTCAGTCCGACTTCGTGAGGAGCCGGAGTGTGTGACGGTCAGGCTGGGCCACGTCTCACGGGAGAAGCGGCTCTCAGAAATCAGGAGAGGCCTGCGCCATGTGACTGAGCTCTGATCGGGTCTCCTCTCCATCACTGCCTGCAGACGAACTGCGGTCTGACTGGGACCGCGGAGGCCCGGGGAAGAGAGGGAGGGTGTTATTCACATAACATTAGTCAATGGCAATTCCTGTACCTTATTGTAAAGAGTGACCAAATAGGCTTCTTTACACTGAAAAACAATTTGAAAAACTGGCCTCTGTCAGAAGCTAATTTGCAGTGATTTTTCCGTCATTAAGAGAGAAGACGAGCCTGATTAACCCTTGTGTAGTCTTAACATTCTGTATACTCCTCTTGTCCTAAGATTGAATGACCCGCCTTCACTAAACCCCTAAAATAAAGCAGCTTAATTTAATTTTAAACCCCAAATCTTTTTTGCATGAAGAAACACTGATCACAAACTTTGTCATCAATTTTCAAGTTGAAAAAAAAGATAATTTAGGTTTTTTTTTCTGCTGTTAAACATAGTGGCAGGCGATTTTTTACCTTTAAGACAACACAAAGGTTAAGGTGAACCCTGATGAACCCCTGGGTGAAGGGCATCATGGGAAATCCACTCTAACAGAGGTACATTTTACCCTGAGAACAGCAGCTCCTCATTGTAGGTTCCTGCAAAGCTTCTCAGAGTTCACAGTCGAAGTGACACTTTTGCTGTCCATAGCAGGACACAGAAGAGTGACTGCTATCAGTTGATGTTCTTCCACCCACATTCTCTCTCTCTTTCTCTCTCTCTCTCTCTCTCTCCATCTCTCTCCCCTGTCTCTCACATGCTTGCTCTCTCTGTCCATCTCTGTCTCTCGATCACTCTCAAATTATTCAGGTTTTTCCGATAACCTACGTATTTACACCACTCACATATACTGTATATTTATTCTGCATTTGTTACTGTGTGTTGTGTGTATGGCAGTATATTTATATATAAATATACTGCCATACACATATATATATATAAGTATAGCATATGCAATTACATCTAATTACAGTTTTGCTACATTGGTATAATGTGAACGTAATACAAAGTGTTACCATAAACCCTAATGTCTCACAAACAAATTATACCTAATTTACTGCCATGCTGAACTCCATTTTGCATAGTACAATATGATAAGATCATTTTGGGGAATGAGGAGTTGAGCTTACAGGCAACAGAGACTGAAAAGATATGTTATTTGATTAACAGAGAAAAACAAGGTGTCATAATTGTACAACCAGATATGCTTTTTTACTGATAATAATACTGATTGCTGTGGATATCTTATCCTGAATTCCTGAGCCAAACCTCAGAAACGTCTGCTGCCGATATTCTTAACAATACATATTTGTCTTTCTCTATGGAATTAATGATGAATATAATTTTGCAGTAGAGCAAGTAGAGCAGTAGAGTCCACCGTTCTCTACCTTTTTAAGACTAACCCCTCATTCTGTACATGATTAACAGATTTTATGAGTATATTTACCTGTGATTACCTGTTCCATGGTGTTCTATTTCCTGTGGAAGGGCTCAGGCACTAGTATTGTCTTTGTGTTCTTCACTCACAGTTTTGACCTCAATTGTCACACGACTATAAATATATCCGTAAACAATCAAGTTAATTAGTGCTTAATACATCCAGTTACATTCTAATATAGACTCCGTTTTTTTTGTCAAATGACAGTACTAATATCACATCAATTACTGAATAAATAGGTGGATTCCCAATGCGGCCCTGCACTGCTGGTCAGAGGTCAGATACTGCAGGATAGGTGTGTGGACCACAACCTCATGTTGGAGTGCTGCAGGTTTCTGAGAGACCAACCTCATGTTGGAGTGCTGCAGGTTTCTGAGAGACCAACCTCTTGTTGGAGAGCTGCACGTTTCTGAGACCAACCTCATGTTGGAGAGCTGCAGGTTTCTGAGAGACCAACCTCATGTTGGAGAGCTGCACGTTTCTGAGAGACCAACCTCATGTTGGAGAGCTGCACGTTTCTGACACACCAACCTCATGTTGGAGTGCTGCACGTTTCTGAGAGACCAACCTCATGTTGGAGAGCTGCACGTTTCTGAGAGACCAACCTCATGTTGGAGAGCTGCACGTTTCTGAGACCAACCTCATGTTGGAGACCAGCACGTTTCTGAGACCAACCTCATGTTGGAGAGCTGCACGTTTCTGAGAGACGTGGGAGAGGCAGTCAGCGACCCCGAGGTCGTCTCCGTCGGTTACCAGAGAAAAGAAAAAAGACTTCACTCGATCCGGCCGGGACCGCCGGACAAAATTACTTATCGATTTTCGGGACCCCCGGCTCCGGGTGCGGGGGGAGGGGCCGGGGGGGGGGGGGGGGGGGCTGCGTGAGCGTGTGCATGCGCCGGGACCCTGCGCCTCTCTGGGGGCCCCTGAGTCTCGCCCAGCCGTCGATCGGAGGGGAGTTTTTGTGACTGCCGATCAATAGCGCTCGGAGATCAGACGCCGCGGTGCGTGCAGACGTGCTTTAACGCGCCGCCACGAACTTAGGCTCTGCCGGAACTTTCTCTGGTGGTTTCTTTTTTGTCCTCTGTTCTTTCATTTATTTCTTTCTTTATTTTAGTGTTTATGTTGCCTTCTCTCTAATCGTAAATCAGACCCGAGACACTCGGCTCAGCTCCAGTGAAGCCGGTTTTATTATTTTCTCTCCTTCTCTTCTCTAGTTGACGCAGGCTGGATGGATGGGGGTATATACCCGTAGGTTCAGAAGGCCGGTGTCATTTATTCACATGGCTGACCAAACGACACCGATACAAGGACAGTCCAGGTCCAGTAACGCCCATTCAGTCCAGTGATAACATTCAAAGCCGTTGTATTATGTCAGGATGGGGGAAAGAGAATGATGAAATTATGACATCATTACATTGATATTACACTGAGACACTCATTTTGAATGTCATCACTTTGGCTGAATGGGCGTTATATTTGATCTGGTGTCTTCTTGTATTTGTATTGTATAGCCATGTGTATAGATGATAATGGCTTTCTGTCGTAGGCCCCTACGAACCCATATACTTATGTAGGGCTGAGGACCACTGATGACACCCGTTCGATCGATGATAACATTCGAACCGGGTGATGGGGTGTCGGGAGTGGTGAGGAATGAAATGAGGACCCCTCTCGCAGTCGGAACTTCGGGAATGCCTGACGAGAATGTTTGCACAAAGCTGAACGTCAGTTGTAGTTGACTGGAGTCAAGCATGTGTTCGGAAATCATTCCTTAAGTCATTATTACTATCCTGTCAAACTTTTTTTTCAATCCTGCCGAAATCAATCACGTGCAAGAGGAATTGTGTTCCGAACAGTGGTGGAAGACAGATATACAGTGAGGTCCGTAAGTATTTGGACAGCGACAGGAGTTTAACGGACTCCATTATGGCGCGCTCCGTTAAATTAAAGCCGACAGTCTGTACTTTCATTCGCGGAGGGCACATCCAATACGGAGTGAGCCGCGTATGAATATCTGCCCTTTAAACGCGTGTCATTGCACGAGTAGTTAAGGACCTCGCCGTATATATTTTTAATGGGCCGTAAGTGGCAGAGCCATCGCTGAAGGGCTTCTGAGAGCAGTGGCCAGGTCTGGCTCTGCGCTGCGGTTAATGGCACCTCCATCTCCCACATTATCCACAGCGCATTAACACCTGTCAGCTCCGGCCTTCCCCTCACCCTGGATCATTTGCTCCTCGCCATTTTCCGTCTATTTAATTTTCATTTCTGTTCATTTCATTTTCGATAACGGACTCTTCTTCTTCACCTTCTTCGGCTTCTTTCTTTTGCCGCTCGTGTACAAGTTCAGATTGAGTTCTCGCTCCTGGGAGTTTGACAGGGAGCTGGCAGTATTTCAAAATCTTACCGTATTAAAAGAAACACCTCAATGTACCTTCACCTCAGCCTTCGATTGTCATGTGCTCAGCCAGCTGAATTCAGAAATGCTGGCTATGTTTAAAAACCAAGCAAAGACTTTATTTCAGATTGTGGTTTCATGTCACCTGCACACAATTGGTGTGAAGAGAGAGTGTTGTCCTAAAATAGAATTGATTGATTGATTGGTTGACTGAACTCTTGTGAAGGATATATTACAGGGGTTGATTTGTTAGGGTTGGAGTAGAGAATCTCAGAAGCACAGTGCTTGTTATACCATGAACTGGGTTTGTACCTGAAGACTACATCTCAGTAGCACACACACACACACGCATGTACACACATGCATGCATACACACACACACACACACACACACACACGTGCACATATACATACACATACACATACACACACACTTACACACAGTCTGTAGACGTCACAAACGCCAAATCCTCTGTGTTCTGTTGCTGGACCTCCACACAGCGTAGGCCTGTGTGATTGGTGGAATGCTCTCAGTCATTGTGCTGCTGATTGGCAGGGAACGCCCAATGAGGAGAATGGGCTTCATCTACACGGCAGGCAGAGAGACTACCGCCATTACCGCACATCTACTGAACGCTGTGCAGACATTACATTACACTTTAGCTGATGCCTTTATCCAATGTGGCTTACAGTTGATTCGACTAAGCAGGGGCCAATCCTTTCTGGAGAAATGGGGTTAAGGGCCTTGCTCAAGGGCCCAACAGCAGTGCCGACACTGGGGCTTGAACCACCAAACCTTCCAGGTCCCAGTCAAGCAGCTTAGCTTACGGTAGCACTGCCATGCAGGGCAAACATAATCAGCACAGGCAAGGCATTTTATATGCGTGGAACAATAATTTTGAATACTAGCAGCAGTATAATAAAACCAGCAGTATATACAGTATATGTGGCACTCCCACTTAGTGTCGGTAGTCAGTTTTGTGAGATAAATCACACACTCTCATCTATTGATCTGCGACACCAGGCCCATTTAGTGGCATAGTGACAAAGAGGCCTGCTCATCTCTCATGGTGTTTACTACTGAAGGGTAGCATTAGCTACACCCTCGTAATGTTCACAGGGGACGACCGTGAACTGCAGTCCTGTTCTGTTTACCTTCAAAATGCCAGTTCAGTAACACTGCCGTATAATTGACTACTGACGTATGAGTATTCAGCAGTACTTATAATATTAGAGGCATAGTTCACCAGATATATAAATATATATATATATATCCTTTTCAATACTGAACAGAGGACCCATAATGAATACATTCCTTCCCAATCTGAACTGGAGATGTTTTTGCTTTCAAAAGTAAGCGTGAGATTTTGAAGCATTTCAGCGGACACACAAGTAGAACACCGAGGGATGCCGTGCTACAGTCAATATGTATATACAGTACTGAAGGTCTTTGGAGCAATTACAGAATAAGTTCAGATAAGGTGCAATTCACATAAATGATGCATGTTGAAGGGAGGAATGTTTAGAAGAGACTCTGTATGTTATAGAGCTGCAGCATCAAACTGCAAAGCTGTTTTAACGATAATTCATATCTTGGTTGCAGGAATGTTACCATTTTTTTGTCATCTGTATTGCAACACATCGCTATGCGATGTCAGGTCCCTTCATGATCATAAAGAGGATATGTTTATTCATGTGACCGCTTAAGCTCTAAATACATCGGTAATGCCTTTTAAATGTCCTCCAAACTAGCGAACACTCTCCCTGAGTACACGTCTGTTACCGGGCCGGCGGGGCGGGTGTCTACAGGCTTTGCGTGGCTGTTGTTCGTCTTTGCCGTCGTTTATTTTTTGACAGGAACAGGGGAAGCGCCGAGAGACGTGCTGTCAGGAGGCCGTGAGGCGCCAAGCTTCTCACAGTCGTCTTGGTTTAGGGTACGCCCCCAGCCGTCACGGCTCCCTCTCCACAACACTGAGGCCGCCCAGAACACCGCCATTACAGTCGTCTTGGTTTAGGGTACGCCCCCAGCCACGGCTCCCTCTCCACAACACTGACGCCGCGCAGAACACCGCCATTAAGCCTCACCGGGTGTGTGGAGCCCGCAGGACTCTGATGAGCCAGAGAGAGGGGTGAGAGAGAGAGAGGGAGAGAGAGGGGGGGAGGAGGGGAGGATGAGAGAGAGGGGTGAGAGAGAGGGAGGAGGGGGGGAGGATGAGAGAGAGGGGTGAGAGAGAGGGGTGAGAGAGAGGGAGGAGGAGGGGAGGATGAGAGAGAGGGGTGAGAGAGAGGGAGGAGGGGGGGAGATAGAGAGAGTGAGAGAGAGCGAGAGAGCGGCGGGGGGTGAGTGAGAGAGAGAGAGGGAGAGAGAAGAGGGAGGGGGTGAGAGAGGGAGAGAGAAAGGGGGTGAGTAAGGGAGAGAGGGGGAGGTGTGAGATGGAGAGAGAGGGAGGGGAGGGGGTAAATGAGAGAGATGGGGTGAGAGAGAGGCTGGGGGTGAGTGAGAGAGAGGGAGGGGGTGAGATAGAGAGAGAGGGGTGTGAGAGAGAGGGGGAGTGAGAGAGAGAATGAGAGAGCAAAGTCACAAGCGGGAGGACATTTGGACATTTTGAAATACCACGTCAATTAAGCATATCAATTGAAATTGAAATGAGAGAGATAATGAGAGAGTGAGAGAAAGAGAACAAACAAAGTCAGTTGTTCGAGGGCAGTCTGACTCTGATAGAAGTGTCATTGTCTTCAACAGAAAATGTAAATTAGGGGCCCAGGGAGGGGACTTTAATGGATGAATTCGCCCAGGCCCTGCTGATAGGTTAGAATTGTAAGTCGCATGTACAGTTTCTGCTGAGGTTGTTGTTGTTGTTGTTGTTGTTGTTTTTAACATTAAATCCTGAACCAATTACTGAACTTAATTAGTAACAACTAAAAATGCTGATTAACTGCAGGTGTGTGTGTGTGTGTGTGTGTGTGTGTGTAGAGGTGTGTGTGTGAGTGCATGTGTGTGTGAACAGATGGGGTGGAGGTATGAGTGAGCGTGTGTGTTTGTGTGCTTGTGTAGGTGTATGTCTGTGTGTGTGTGTATGTGTGTGTGTGTGTGTGTGTGTGTGTGTGGCTCCTGCAGTGTGTTTATACTTGAACCTTGGTTTCAGGTGTAATTTGTCTAATCTCAGGAACTGGATTTCTGATTTAAAGCGGCTACGACTTGGTTTATTAGACAACATCTTTTCTGAAGTAAACACATTCCACAGGCTGGGGCAGGGCAGGGTATTCAATGCCTTCAGAAAGTGTATGCACCTGATACATTTTCAAACATCACCCATTTTCTAAAGTACCCTTGCAAAAGGGAATACTTTAGCCGTGATTGCATCTCTCAGTCTTACCGATTACGGCTTTATGTGCTCTACACAGATATATTTTGAATCTTTCGTGCCATTCCATCATCTACCATTTGCCCTAAGTTGGACAGAGAGCAATTTTTGCAGCAATATTGACTTGTTTTTGTTTTTTCAAAGCCATTCCTTTGTGATTCATTATTATGCAACATGAATCTCTTGCAGACTGAACCAGATTCGACTCAGGGATATGCTTTGTATTTGGCTCCACCCATGCCCACCGCCAACAGACTTCTAGAGATGCTGTTACCTGGGTGAAGGGCTATGTGTCTGTTTTGCATCGGATCAAAGATCTCACCTTCCTCCAGAAGGTCTCAAGAGTTGGTCATGAGGCTGGGTGGCCTGTAGTGTAGTGGTGAAGGCCCATGACTGGGACACGCAAGGTCGGTGGTTCTAATCCCAGTGTAGCCTCAATAATATCTGCACAGCCGTTGGGCCCTTGAGCAAGGCCCTTCATCCTGCATTGCTCCAGGGGAGGATTGTCTCCTGCTTAGTCTAATCAACTGTACATCACTCTGGATCAGCCAAATGCCATTGATGAAAAGTAATGTAATGAGGCTGCTGGCAGGCATGGCTCAACAGGGACATGGGTCTATCCCCTCTCGCAAAGAAGTGCTGAAGTAAATGGTTGCCGTTTATATAGCGCCTTTATCCAAAGCACTGTACAATTGATGCTTCTCATTCACCCATTCATACTCACACTCACACATTCACACACCAACGGCGTTTGGCGGCCATGCATGACACCGTCCAGCTCGTCAGGAGCATTTGGGGCTTAGGGGTCTTGCTCAGGGACACTTCGACACAGCCCGGGCGGGGGATCGAACCGGCAAACCCTCCGACTGCCAGACCCTCTTACTGCCTGAGCCAATTGCTGAAGAGTTGGTTGACCTCCTGACAGTTCATCTCCTTTCAGCCAACAAGCTCTGTCAACTCTTGCTCGCTACTCTTGGTCACCTTGGACCTTCTCGTCCTCAGTTGGGTGGGACGCCCTGATTTTGTCAGCGGGCTGTTAGTGCTGGTATATTTTGTCAGCTTTGTTACAATGGACTTAACGGTGCTCCAAGGATGGTTTTAAAAAAACTGGTCTCAAAACCATACACAGAGGGCCGTGTGTGTACTGGGCTTCATTACTGCCTCGGCTATTGATTATATAATTTGCTCAATTATTTGCTGGATTAGGGCAGTATAGGTTTCACATAATGTATATAAAGTGAAATGTGCTATTTACTGCTGCCTCAGTATATTCTGTGCTATTTAAGTGAACAGTCATTGGAATCCATTGAGGCAGGAATGAAAACTTGCACACACACGTGACAGCGAGCTGCTGGAAAATGTCGCCAGACTTTTTATAGCCTCTCCAACTTTTCTCCTGAAAGCGATTTCATCAGGTCTGTGAGCAGTTCTTCTGTGTTCATGACAACATCACTGGCCTGGTCTGCAGCCTCAGTTGTGAGAGCTCCTAAAAGTCGGTCCCTTTAGCTGGGAGTCAGTCTGGCCAATCACAGCAGCACTAATTACCCGGGAGAAAAGAAAACCAGGGCTGGATTTGGATTCCAGGGCCAGAGTTGATGATCGCCGACATAGGTGGACCTTGTTATTCTTATTAAAACTTTAATGCAGGGGTGCACAGCAAGGGCCGAACCTGGATTTTATGGCAACTTCTGCTCTTATTTATTTAATGAACTCGATCATACTGCATCTTGGTCATTTGTATAAGCACCAGCTACAGTCACAGACTGCATGTGTATCCTAAAGAATTCAAAAGAATTCAAGTACAGTAGTGAACCTGTGTAATCTACAGAGCTGTCAGAAAACTAAAATTCAGGTAACTGGTTGGAACAAAAACCAACACGCAGACTGGCCCTCCAGGACTGGAGTAGTGCACCCCTGCTTTAATGTGAACTTTCAAACACATGGAATACACCGGGCCACAGTTTAATTTGGTAGAACAAACAGATCCACTTCAAGTTCTCATTTTTAATCCAATTCTGCATCTAAACATGATATATCATGCTGAGTTTCTGTGTATGTGATGCGATGGAGAGTTTCTGTGTGTGCGTGTGTGATACTATGGAGAGTTTCTGTGTGTTTCTAGGAGTAGAGAAAAATCCTATTTAAATATGTTTGACCTAAATTTGACTTTGCTTTGTTCTTTTTTAGCTGAAAAAGATTTTATGGACTCTGGCACTGTTCGTTGTTCGTCCTTCAAATATAAAAATAAATAAATTCTATCTATATAAAGAAACAAAGAAATGATGAAGAAAGTGGAACAAACTGGCACTGTGCTGTGCATTTTGATGTGCCAGATTAATCAGCAGTTTGTCAGTAATTATAAAATGTCAGAGTTCATCTGCTCCCTTCCGCAGTGTCTTTAATTTCCAAGTGACAGGATGATTTCTTACCCAGTTATTTGCATAATTCATCTATTTGTTTATTATATTTTTTCCTGCGGATTTGATAAACATGAAAAATGGAGGCCTCGTGAAACCTAAGTAAGATCAATGGCTTTTTCAAATGCCCATTCAGTAACTCGGCTTACAGGAAAAAAAAACATGATTATTTTATCGTTTGATTTTAAATGTCAAGCGTTAGTCGCCGTGCCTTCTTGCATTGATGCCGGGGCTGCGGAGGAAGAGAGAGGAGAGGACGGGCGGGCGCCCCGTTTGAAGAGCGCAGCTGTTTGAAATAAGACGCAGGAAATGTGCTCAAGGTCACAGACAGGAAGGGGATAGCATGGCACTGGATTTACCCTGCAGACATCAAAGAGTCTGTGTGTATGTGCGTGTGTGTGTGCGTTTGGGTATCTGTGTGTGTGTGTGTGTGTGTGTGTCTGTGTGAGTGAGAGTGTGTGTGTGTGCGTGTGGGTGTGTGTGTGTCTGTGTGTGTGTGCATTTGGGTGTGCGTGTGTCTGTGTGTGTGTGCGTGTGTGCGGGTGTGCGTGCGTGTGCATTTGGGTGTCTGTGTGTGTGTGTGTGTGTGTGTATGAGAGAGTGTGCGTGCGTGTGTCAGAAACAATGATAAGCTTGTGTATCATGTGCTTGTGTACCAAGATATGTCATTTCTACAGAGGATAACCTGGGCATCTAGCCATGGTTAACAGATACCAGACCATGGGGCCCATCCACACACTGGAACAGAGCCTGAACAGATACCAGACCATGGGGCCCTTCCACACACTGGAACAGAGCCTTAACAGATACCAGACCATGGGGCCCATCCACACACTGGAACAGAGCCTCAACAGATACCAGACCATGGGGCCCATCCACACACTGGAACAGAGCCTTAACAGATACCAGACCATGGGGCCCTTCCACACACTGGAACAGAGCCTTAACAGATACCAGACCATGGGGCCCTTCCACACACTGGAACGGAGCCTTAACAGATACCAGTCCATGTGGCCCATCCACACACTGGAACACAGCCTCAACAGATACCAGACCATGGGACCCATCCACACACTGGAACAGAGCCTTAACATATTAAGAATATTACCCGCCCCCAAAACTGTCTTGAGTGTGGCGGAGAGTGGGTGGGCAGATATCCCACTCTTTCTGAGATATCATGGGATTTCCCTCAGGCCTGAAACACGCTCTCAGCCCCTCTCCCTCATTGTCATTGAGGGCTGGGATATTCTCGGCTGATCTCCCCTGCTTCCTCCGGCCGCTTCCTGTCGAGTCTCTCAGTGACAGCTGTGCTGATGAAGCTGAAAAGATTACACATACTCCTTTTGCCTGGCCTTTTGCACTATGAATTGTATGGTTATTTACTGAGTTATCGCCATAAGAATGGCCATTGTGGGGCTCTTTGACTGTAAGCTGGGCCCAGGACCTGAAACGCCGCATGAATGCTGAAAGGCTACAGGAATGCAGAGTGAAACGGTTTGGTATTGTGCGTGCGAAGTGTGCGACTTTGGTTCAGTGGAATACGATGCAGTCTTCTCAAGGAGGTAGTGATGACTGGTGGGCGTTGTGAGAAGCGTTTGTGTGTGAGTGCATACAAATTATTAACAAAGTAATGTTTTCAGAAAGAAATAAACACCTTCCACCCACACATAACGCATAGCCACATGCACACACATAGGTACACGCACACACACACACACACACACACACACACACACACGCAAACACAGAAACACACACATTACACTCAACTTCACCGGCAGAAATGTTCCAGTGAAATGAAAAACACCCCGGTAAAGAACCCCTGACACAGGATTGATCCGCAGACACAAACAACACACACCACCAGTCCGCTCCGTTCTACTGCCCTGTGTGTATTGATTGTTTTTCCGCTTTTCTTGTGTTGTTTTTCTGTGCTTGTCTGTTGTTTTTGCTGTAATGGAGAAGGTTATTTCACTCCGGCTCATTGGGGGGCTCAGGTGAATGGTGCCTGGCACGGATCCATAGCAGTATTTCTCCACAGTCCTCAGGACCCACTTGCCAGAAGGTTTTTGTTGACACACACCTGATTTAATGACTGAAGCAATCAAACCACAAAGAATGCCCTTGATTTCGTTAAATTAGGCGATTACCACAAAAACCCTCAGGCAAGTGGGTCCCGAGGACTGGAGATGAGAAACACTGGTAAATAGTACCCGACGTGCATTCAGAACGGCAAACGTTAGCTCACAGACCTCTTTAATCAGTGCAATATCTGTTCTTATCTTTAAAAATAAATCACAGATAACCAATTAATCAGCTAGCTGGCAGCGTTTGACCTAAGGAGTGTTCATTTGTATTAAAAAGGCATCTAAATGGAATGTTAATTTCAAATCGTTCGCCAGTAGAGTTACTGTTCTGTTCAGTTCTATTTGCTGCAAACATAAGTCACCGTGAGCGTTCGCTGCCCTGTCACGTCTGTGTCTGTAGTGGGTCTATCGGGTCGGTGCTGTTCCTCCGTGGGAGTTCTGCTGCCACTGCAGGTC
This sequence comes from Conger conger, assembly GCF_963514075.1. Lineage (NCBI taxonomy): Eukaryota > Metazoa > Chordata > Actinopteri > Anguilliformes > Congridae > Conger > Conger conger. The sequence goes on along the minus strand of NC_083763.1, from coordinate 74,436,650 downwards.
CGGCCGCGGTTCGGCCGATGAGTGTGTGAGAAGCGCTGTGGGTTGTGTCAGCAGTACCAGCACAGCGCAGCGCAGACGTGTTAGATCGGCTCTCTGACAGAGATGCTACTGTGATCTGACAGCCAAACCTGCTCCAGTTAACCTAAGTGCCTGTTAGCAAGACGAGATCTCCTTTTTCAGGAGAATGCTGGTGTATGCACTCAAGAACACACTCAAATGCGCACACACACACACACACACTGAAGCATTCGTAATCATGCACACATATCTGTACATGGCCACACACACATAGACACAATCAAGCATTCATACTTGCATACATATATGTACTATACCACGTTACACACACACACACACACACACACACACACACACACACACACACACACACACACTTACTTCTTACCCACAGAAAGAGCGCAGGTGCTTGGGTGCAGAATTAGCTCATTGCACTTACCTCAGTGGTTAAATAAGAGGCAGGACACCAGCGGGGCAAAGCTATCAAATGCAGGTGCATTATGGGAGAACTGCAAGAGCAGCTGTCCGTGCGTCCATCAGATCGGCCTACCCACAATGCACCACGTCGCAGAGAGCAGACAGGAAAGATTTGGAACACGCCCCTGAAAAAAAAAAACAACCAAACAGCTTCTCCTCGTCCTGCACCCGTCCAGGTGCAGACGGCCATTTCTGCGATCCGTTCTGCTGAGTCATGCCGTTACTCCGTTTCTTTATTTAAATCACTGTATTTGAAATCATCCTCGGGCCTCCTCCCTTGTCCTGGACGGCGGGGCTTTTTGGGACAGTGTAGGAGCAGGGGGAGGAGGTTTTTGATCTGATCGGGGGGGGTGGGAAGGTCAGGCAGAGGGGCTGTGGATCGGTCTCTTTCGCAGAACACCCACGTGCGACGGCGCCGGGTTTCGGGAAGGTCGGTACCGCTCCGGCCGCGTCGCTCAACACGGCCGACACAGCCGCGGAACAGCAGCCAATCAGAGCGTCACAATCACTGTGGGTTCGGACAGCAGCCAATCAGAGCGTCACAATCACTGTGGGTTCGGACAGCAGGCTCGGAGGGGAACTGGAGTAAACGTACACACGGCGCACGCTGTTCTTCACACTGTACTGCAACACACCGGCAGCTAGACAGGCCAAAGCAGCACTCAGGTCATAACCCACACAGCACCGGCGATACAGAGAGGAGTGAGGGAAAGTTTGAGACAACTTTTTAAAACAGATCTGGTAACAGTACCAAAAATGATGGGACCATTTGGGAGAGATGAATTTGATGCTGATGAAGGCAGCAAAGTATTCCGGGTAGAAGGTTGTTTCTTTCTTGAAATAGAAATACCCTTAAATGAAGCCAATTACCTCAGTCAGAAGCGTTCTGTGGTGTCTATGAGTCAGCTGATAGCCTAGTGGTTAAGGTGCTTCACTGGCTCCCGGAAGATTCGTGGTTCAAGCCCCAGTGTAGCCGGGTCTGTGCAGCTGTTGGGCCCTTGAGCAAGGCCCTTAACCCAACATTGCTCCAGGGGGATTGTTCCCAGTTTAGTATAAACAAATGTAAGTTTGCTTTGGATAAAAGCATCAGCTAAATAACTGTAATGTAGAATGTTTGTTTCTTTTGAAACAGAAATCCGCTTAAATTAGGCTAAATTACCCCCACCATGGTCAGCAGCAGTCTGCGGTGTCTCTGAATCAGAACAGCGCTGCACTTCTTTTTTTTCTTTTTTTTTTTTTGTCTCGACTTCCTGTCCTTCATGCTGTGGGTGTTTTTGGTAAATTGGCCCGAGACTCCAGGCTGGCTGCGCTGCCAGCTTATATAAAGATTGCGGAGGAGAGGCCTCCCCGCCGTGTTTGCCATCAGCAGAATGGTCTGAGCAGCGCTGCTGGGTCTCTCACCTGGGCGTGTGAAGCAGGTCGGCCGTTAAGACGAGAGAGGCCGAGCTCGGCTCTGCGGGGCAGAGGGCTCCGCTCGTTAGCGTTCGGGAGCCGAAGGCGACCTTGCTCCTGCCCCCGGGCGTCGAGATACATGAGAACCGGAGACGGCCCCCGTCCGTCCGGCACCGCGGTTTCCGCCGCTCGATGGAGCGAGAAGCGAATTCGTGGAGGCTGCCATTTCTGAATACGGGGGTCGTGTGGCACCAGAGCTTGTAAAACGGGGCGAACCGAAATGTGAAGGACCGAATAGGAATGAAAGAAAAATGAAGAGTGGCTCACAGAAGAAGAAAGAAATTGGCCCCCGGAGAGTAATTAGTTCAGTGTGAAGAAAGTTTAGAATTTTTAAGTTTGTCCAAAATAGTACAAATTCGCCAGGGTAGAGTGGTAGTTTCGGATGGACTTCAACGGGGGAAATTTGCCTTTTGGCTCCAGAAGCTTAATAAGCTGCAGTACCTCTGGTAACCGCTACAGTTTGCCAGCTTCAGGGGGAATGTCGATGCCTGCCCCCCCTGTGCTGGTGGGGTTAGGGGAGGACCCCTCTACTGCCCACCCGCCCCTGCTTTAATTGTGGGGACTAACTTCTGTCTCTCCCGGACGCTGTAGAGAGGATAAGCCGTGCATTACCCAAGTGGTGGTAATGCACATTGGTGGCGGCTGAGGTGAGCTTCCCCCTCATCACTGTAAAGTGCTTTGAGTGTCTAAAGAAGCACTATATAAATGCAATGATCCGTCTATCAATCATTTTGTCCTAGTCTCTGGCGGATTCCGTAGTTTTAACATACATATTTCAGTGTCATTACAATTTCAAATGATAACTGGCTTTCCATATATTTGCATAATAAATCGTTTTTTTTTTTTTTTCGTAGCCTAAATTAAGCACATCATATTCCTCTGCCAATCGTCTTAGAGAAGCGAAGTCTCAATACTGTGGAATGTCCAAACCACAGTACAGGCAGAACCTGAATGTGCTATGCTGCTCCCTGCTGGTAATACGAAACCGTTAGCTCTGGCCGTGACTTGCGTAACCATGATTAAATCTGCAGTAAGGCTGAGAGGGCAAATGTTAGCCTGTAGAGAGCCGTTACAATGCAGTGTGTGTGTGTGTGTGTGTGTGTGTGTGTGTGTGTGTGTGTGTGTGTGTGTGTTTGAACATCAGCACCTCAGGGTAGGCTACTTTGGCTTGACAGTTGTTGTATTACAACACCCACGGGGCTTTCTGTTCAATTGAAAAGGGCTGCACGGCACTCGCCCTAATGTTTATCTGTCTCCGTTTATGACCAGGCAGTTCTATTAAGTGCTTTTATATTCTTTATTTTATGGTGCTGCATTTCCTGTTTCAATATTATGCTCAGAGACACTGTTATGATGAATCTCTCTCACTGCGCGTGTCAGTTTGAATGACTTCACCACGCTCCGTGTGCATGCGCTCGTCAGTTTTAATCACGTCGGTTCGTTATCGGGCGTGACTCAAGTGCAGTGGCGCAAAGCATCCTGGGGCAAACAGCGGGCCCACTTTCAGCACCTGGACAGAGGCAGGAAACGCGAACATATTATACAGTACTGACACAAGCCTGCTTTAGTTGATATTGCAGGCTGTATTTTTACAGTATATTCGCCCAGTTTAATAGCAAACTTTAAATAAAAGGATAGTCCAGAGGCGCTCGGATAAACTTCCCTAGGTGGTAGAGACTTCGGCGCTAGCTGAATTATAAATATCTATAGGCTATAGGTAAGAGACCGTTTTTTCCTGCAGCATTTTAAACCGAATTGCTTCAGTTAGCATTGTAATATAGGTACACGTAAATAAACACACATTTCCAAGCTACGGTTGTGAAATTCAGCGCGCGTCAAAAGAATCACCGATTTTCTTCAGAATAATTCTCTTGTCTAACGGTAAATCAACATTTAGTCTGGAATGGCCTGAATCTTCATAACACTGACAAGTCAGGTCTCCCTTTATGTGGTGATCCGTTAATTTGACCTGCTGTTAGCTTCTCACAAACATGCTGCAACCGTACGATTTAATTTTTCTTTGTCTGCATTTTTCTTCTCTGTTGCCGGAAAGATGCACCGAAGTAAAGACGCTGTAAATTAGGGCATAGGCTATATTGTTTTAAAAGCGAAAACAAAAAAAACAAAACAAAAAAAGATTATAAAATGATTGATAATCCCGCCGAACCCGCAACGTTGCCGTCGCCGCACGTCTCCAGATGTTGGTTTCGCCAAACGTAATTGCGTGGCTCTTTTTTTTTTTATTACTGGCATTACCTTTTTCAGCAAAACAAATTTTATTTTTATTTTCGTTTTTTTATGGGCATCATTTTGATGCTTAAGCAAAGCATGAAATTAGTCTATCCTAAAGAGACTGGATGATAAACCAGTGAGACGGAGGCGGCACAGTGTTGCGCTGTAACTTTTTTTATGGTCTTTGTTCCCTCTCTCGCCCCATAAACCGGCAGACAGCGAGAGCACCCCCGCTGCTTGTTTGCTCGTTTTCGGAGGGCTCCGCTCCCGGAATATCAATCTGCCTTCTTTTGGAATGGTGTTCGGTGACACGCTGCTGGCAGTCGCTACGCTACGCGGGGCGCAGCTGGAGACGACGGGCTGCCCGTTCGCGATTGCATCAACTTCTGTTCCAACTTCTCTCCTGCTGACACCGCTCGGCTGTAGCTACTGACACGATTCATACCCTTAGACCACAAAACCACCGCAGCAAAAAAAAAAAATCTATTTAAGGAGGAAATCATGTTATACGAGGTAATTTAGAAATAACTGAATCAATAACATTTTGAGGGAACGGCACGATGGCGCGTGGACATATCGTAATCATCGCACAGTTGTTCAATGTAAGGGTATTTTTACTCTTTTAGTTCTTTCTTGCACTTACGGTTTGTCACAACGGCCCCGTCACTACACTGGGACAAAGGAATCTACAATTTTACACGGTGTAAAACGTGTACTGCTGCCAAGACGCTGTCACAAACATTCTTCTGTAGGACAGTACCTGTCCGCTCTTCCTCAGAACACCGTCCGGACCATTTCTAACCGGATATGCCAATGCACAACGTTTCCCTATAACTTAGCACAGAGCGGTCAGACAACCTTATTCCTGCCGGCTTTAACCAATGGACTCTGGCGAATAACCGGACATTTAATAAGACTCCTCTTTAAGCCCAGCCAAAAAAAAAAAAAGTTTAGGGTCTTTCAAGGACATCCAATTAAATCTGATTCGAGGCAGCATGTGCTCACATTTTCAAGAAATAAAAAATAATTTTGCCGTCTCGTAGATGAGTCTGGAGCTGTTGCATTATCAGCCATGAAATTAAACTTGGAACAAGAAAAACATTAAACCAGATTTAATGAGAGCAAATATGTCTCCTCTGAATCTTGTGCCCTACATCTTAAAGAGATATTCGGCTCAGATTGAATCTGCCAGCACTGTGCGTTTCCTTGGCTTTAACACATCAAATGCACTCGTTAGTTTTTGAATGCGTCTTAGAAAAGTTAAATTAAGCACATCGTTCAAAGAAAAAGTTGGATAACAAAGGCCTTATATTCCACGTTTCAAAGACCCTGCCTTCTTACAAATGTAAAGATCTACAACCACATTTGCAGCAACGCTGGGCCTGGCCAAACCAGGAAATATTCTCAGTCCCAGCCAGAGAAAAACAATGATGCTCTTGTGAAAGATGATAATGTCCAACTGGGAAAAAAAAACAAAAAAACTTGTCATCTGCATTTCTAAGAATCATTTTTCAGAAAGACAAGATAGCTCTATTGAGCGCAGTATTTAATTTTCTTTATTAAATTAATCTTTATTTATATAAAAAGAGACCAGTCATGACACGGCAACACTGGCATGACGGTTGCCATGTTTACGGTGTGTGCAGCCAGCATAAGCAGACCTCTCTCTGGTGCCATAACCAACAGCCATCTGCCAGAAGACAACGTGCCGTAATCGTATTTGATTCCATTTATAAGCCTTTATTTCACAGGCCCTCTGTAGTTTCTGCTGTGTGATCAAGCAGAGAAGAGCAACGAAAAAAACTCAACCAGACAACTTTCTTCTGCGATCGCACACCTCCTTCAGACGAACATCTGCCGCCCGTAATTCTTTTCAGTTCTTTTGAACTTCCATCAAATTAACAGCAACAGTCACGAGAGTGCTTAATTTAAATTAATGGGGCGCGTCTTCAGAGTCATTGCTTTAGTAAAAAAAAAAAAAAAACCGCCACCGGCAGTGGAAAGTTATTTTCACCATTTCTTCTGCATGCGTGATGAAGTGTTTGAATGTTTTTTTTCCGGGTTGTTCCGCTAGAGTTGGGAGAAGAGCTGGGCAGCTCCATCCACGTTCACCGCCTCCCGGGGCTGCTCTCTCATCACCTGGGGGGGAGGGGAGGGGGGGTAATTTCCCATATGCCCAGTAACAGTACAGCATGTTGGCAGACTGCTGGCAATTAAACGTTTCGTCAACATTAAGCTACCTCGTGTTAGAAAGTCAAGAGATAATGCAATGTAGGGTCAACTATAAAATATAAAAATATATGCTGTACATGGATGTTACAAGCGGCTACAATCAGTGCTTCTAAAACACGCCCTCTCACACGCACCACGCCCTGCTGTGGCAACAGCATTATTTCAGTGTGTGTGCTTTTCTAAAGGCCAGGAGCCCTGAGTCCATTGCAGTTGGACTATCAACAGATTTTTCTTTCATTAACAAATTCAGGTGTGTTAAACCTCAGCCACGGTAGTCAGCCACATCCTCTCCACCTTTTTGAAACACTGAATCTGAACAGACCCTCCCTTTTCTCACCTGTGCTTGCTTCTTGGGTTCCTGTCCAGTGCACTTTGAGATACTTTTTACTTCCCTTTGAACGTCCGTGAATATCTTATTTAGGCTGTCTACTTTCTTCTCCTTTTTAGCAGCATTAATCTGAAAAATAGAAGACGGGGGAAAAAAGACAAGACAAAAAATGAATCCAACATGACTGTCATAAGTCCTTCAGAAATACAGGATGACATAAAACAGACAACACAACTAAAAACACAATCATCTGACACATTAAAACGGGCTGTACGATTTGGTCATGCCTCATCATTTTAACAGATTTCACCCGAAAAATAAAATTTTCTTCAAAAAGGACAGTTTGGATTAAACCAAATTTCACCAAGATTTTTGTTGCCATTGTTTAATACCCTTTTAAAATATTTCTAGACTATAATACTTTTGGAGAAGTCTGCAGTATTTATTTTATTTCTGCATTTTGATTCTCCAGGTGTGTGTGCTTCCTGTCAGATTTGTAATATTTTATAATAAAAATGGCCACTTCATTAGGTGCTTTATTAATGCAAACGATCCGCTCCTCCAAACAGCGAATCGTGACGCTGCAGGAGACTAAAGGGGACACAATCTGGTATTAGATACGTGTACCTAAAAAAGTGGCCAATGCGTGTATACAGAGCATAACAATCAACTACACGTACGCATAATAAGGAGAACACTGGGGTCCAAAAGGGACTACTGTGAAAATCATGATGTCAAAACTTCTCAGTCCAGTCATTCATAACAGACTCCCGAACTTACATGTTTGAGGTTTGACGTCACAGGCTTAGCTTTGTTTTTTTGTTTTGTTTGCTTGTTGAGCACATGAAACACATTCTTCTGCTTCTGTCCTTTGGGTTTATTCTTCGCCATTATAACCTGTTCGATAAAAAGATACAATACAAATCCATGACCAAAAAAAAGACTCAAATGTTCATTCGCACGCAATGTGATGACTAAAAACGGATAAAGGATAACTTTCCAACTTTAAAAAAACAATCAAACAGTAATGACATTCGCATTAACCTCACAATTTAGACGTCAGCCGAAACGTCGATTTCTGGTTCGGTTGAATTACATTCAGATAAACAAAAAACTGGAAGCATTTCATACGTGGATATTCAACCCCCAAAGTACCCTACCATTCCTTCAATTAATACACAAGTCAAAGTTTGCGAATGAGCCAACTGTTTTTTTTTTTTTAGGCTATTTACTGATACACGTCTGACACGATGTGCAGCTAGCTAGCTAACATTAGATCAGCCAAAACACCACAAAGAGTACAGAGGACTCTTAACGACCTAACGTTAAAGAAGAGTTATCTAATGTTAATAATCCATTTTTTTTTTTTTTATTCACCGAAACGTGAACTGGCTAACAGTTACTAAACGCGTTAGCTAGATAACCCTACAGAAGCTAGCTGAAGTTGTGGGTTGGTTCAGTGTTTGTAAAGATGTAAAGCAGTTAAAGTGTAACTGAATCGTATAATGTATTGGTGACATGCATATAAAATACGACATACATTTCCATATCTGTACGGAAATCTGAGTATAGCAACAAAAACAAGCCTACCTTTCGTCCTGCGCAAACTAGCTAGCCAGATGTTACCTAAAAGAAGCATGTGGAGTGTCGCTCCGCACTGACGTAATTTACATGCGACGACATTCGTCACAACCACAGCTGTTTTGTCGTCACGCCGCACAGTTTCTTCTGTTTTGGACTAGGCTATTGAGGTGCCATGACCTACATTTTCCAATAGCACTCACCCACCCACCCTTATTGCAATGCGCCTGAAATGGAATCTGACGGCAAATGCTTTAACAGCTAGCTACACAAAACTTTCCACTGAAACTGTCAAGAGTGAAGTATCAAACGTAATGGAATCCTGTGTTTGTTCGTTCTTGCACCATGAGGTGGCAGCAACGTCTAGTGATCATTTGAAGGCATCGCGTTTCTTCCAATTTATAGACCTACTGTACAGGTATACAAGGCACCAAGAGGCATTTTAATTGGTGTAGTCTAGTACCGTACGGTACTTGTCGCATCTAGACTTGTCGCGATCCTGTGCAGAAATCCAGGTTCTCTCTATTTAAGAAAAAATATTACAAAAACGTTATTTATCATCCACATATGCGGAGATTTGCCTTTGGCTATACGTGTCATATGAAATGCATAACCAATATACAACACAGGCTATATACTCATAAATATTCAACCGACACAAATGTGCATATAGTATCTGTTATATTCCAAGTTTAGCAGACATTTAACATTTCATAAGCAGGCGCTTTTATCCCAAAAAAATCCAGAAAGAATTCAGAATGATTGATGATGCATTTGGAACAGAGGACCTCTTGCAGAGATTATTTGGTGGCTCTTGACAGCCTACAGTTATTTGTGCTTTCCTCTGGATGCAAGTCATTCTGATACGTTTACACGTACCTTAATATTGAGATTACCGATCCAAACAGTCACAAAACACTTTCAATAAGGCTGTCATATGCCATTTTTTTAATTGTAGATTTATTTGAGACTTTGTTTACGTCTGTCCATCGAATGTGTCTGAATGGCGAGCGCAGTAAAATTGCCAGTGTCACTGTAATTAATTACATTACATGTTATTTGGCTGACGCGTTTACCCGCTTTTTAACCATTACGCTACAGATTTCCCGGAATTCAATGAGAAACCCCACCAGGTCTGGTTATGGATAACAACAAAATTCACAAATAATGTGCTGAAACAACACAAAAGTAGTAACACAAAAAAAATGTGTTGGGTATTAGGCTTAATACATCCTTTTGAGAGCGCAAGAAAGCCCAGGTAAACCCGCAATTTATGACATTTTTCTGTCGCTATGAATCATGCAAAGGGCTTATATGCGAGCTGTAGCAGTGTCTTTTTTGAGGATACTATGTGGGCAGATTCGGACCGGTTCCTTTGCTTTATTCGAGACCATATATTTTATCAGTAGTATATCAATGAAATGCACAGCTAACTGGATAGAACATTCTAATCAGCTGGGAAGATTGTGAACAGGTGTCTGTGTGTGTGCGTGCGTGAGAGTATGAGGGTGTTCAAAACATGCATTTTCATGCGGGAAACACTTATCTCTAGGGGCGGACAAGAATATCAAGAGCTAGCGATTGATGTGTCTTATTTTTCCAACATCGAAGCGGTAACTGGGCGAGATTCTCTTGGGGGAGTCGGTGAAATAGGCTACACAAAGCGATTTACCCAGCTTCGCATTCCTATACGCTTTAGGACCGTATAGCGTGTCCACGGAGGAGACGCGACAACAGAGATAGAGAGGGAGAGAGAGAGAGGGAAAGAGTGACAGTGTGTGTGTGTGTGTGTGTGTGTGTGTGAGAGAGAGAGAGAGAGAGAGAGAGAGAGAGAGAGAGAGAGAGAGAGAGAGAGAGAGAGAGAGAGAGAGGGGACTGGCCAGCTCATCGATTGACAGCGCGCTTTCTTTTAACCCCTCCCGCTACTCTGCCTCAAGTCTGTTCAGATTTCGTCTTGGCCAACTCATTGGCGCGAGGGACACAGCAGCCGGGGCAAGTCTATATAAACCCCTGCACTCGTCCGTTGAGGACATCAGGAGAAGCTTGCGGTTTGGGTCCAACGTTGCCTCTGAGCCGACGGGAATAGCACAGTTATAACTTTAAACTTTTCACAAACATACATATTATAACCATGTCTCACGGATGGGGATACGGACCAGGCAATGGTGAGATGCTTCAACTTAGCGGGACACGATCAGTTTAACCCGTTGTTGTCGTGTGGTTCAGTGGTATGGTAACGTTAGCCTAGCTATTTTTTTTTCTTTTTGACAGCTTCGGTCCGTCCACGACAGTTTTGAAGAAACTAGCGGTCATCCATCATATACACTTTTTTGGACCGCTAAATTAAAATAAATACAGATAACACGACGAAATATGACTATATTATCGAGGAAATGTATATTTTTCATTCACTTATGCATAATCTGTCGATTTTGAATGAACCTACGAATTCTACCCCAGCAACGGTCAAACGCTTGCGATGACGTCAACAGCCAACGGTCAATTTCGGCGAACTGACGTTAGCCAATTAATCAAAATGATCAATTCACTGACTAGTTTATGTGATATATGCTCTCCTTAATTGCGTTTTCAGGACCTGACAAGTGGGTGGAAAACTATCCCATTGCCGACGGACCCAGGCAGTCTCCCGTTGACATCGTACCCGGCGAAGCGCGGTATGACGGCGCGCTGCAGGCGCTCAATCTGAAGTACGACCCCGGCACCTCCAAAGGCATCGTCAACAGTGGCCATTCCTTCCAGGTGGACTTCGTCGACGACGACGACAGCTCAAGTTAGTGGCTTTGCCCAGCATCAGATACAATTAAGTTACCGTTACTGCTTCGACTACCAGCCAGATTCAGTAATGCTATTATCTATGGCCATTTAAAATGCTGTACATTTGAGCAAGTTAGATCGACTTGTCGTTAACTTTGAATCGCAGTATATTCAGAAGTACGTGGTGGTTAGCTATGGTTACCGATTTTTTTAGATAACGAACCGTAGAAAGCTGTGTGTATCTAGCTTCTCTCGATTTTAAACTTGCCAGCAATTAACTTTAGTTGTGAAGTACACTCGCGCAATATGTTTCATGGTTGTACATATATTTAGAGTTTTTGTATATGAATGCATTTGAGGGCTTAAATATTGGACATTGAATCTTTGCCTTGGTAACAATGTCTGAGATTGAATACTGTACAATTAAAAATGTCTCTCCCCAAAAAAACAAAAGCACAGTTATGCCAGTGGCCAGATCAGCTTTTTATGTTCAACTGTACTCTTCACTTCCTTTATCACTGCACACATAGGTCAGTTCAGTCTCGTTGGACCTTTATTTACACTTATTTCTGTTATTAAGTGGGCCGTAAACAGCATACAGGGCAAAATGGCATTTCATGATCATACTCTTCATTTATTTGTATTTATCTTCGCACCCTTAAATGTTTTTGGACAAGCGACCTTACTGTAGTCTCTGGACAGATTGCTTTGTATGGTGAAGTATGTTGGCTTGTGCTCAGAGATATCTGTTACAGAAGCAGCAGAGATGTGCACTCGTTTTTCCCGTACAGCACTTAAATAAATGTTTCCTGATTTGAAATCGAGCAGCTGCTCTTGAGTAAGCGCTGTTGATTTCCACAGAGAAGCCGTTTGTTCTGGCACGGCTCAGCCGGCATCAATGTGTCAGATACGTTCAGAGGAACAGCTTGCATTTTCACCAAAACAGACTCCTCTGCTGCGGTGAAGCCAAAGGGTTTTTCGCGACAGAAAGGACAATGATTAACGCGACTCCCCCACAGAGCTCTTATCGGCCAGCTCGAGTGCAGGGAGCGAGCCTGAGGATACGGTCTGTGCAGGGGGAGAGAGGAGAGCAGGGCTGCCTGTGTGTCAGCGTGGCCCTGCTCTGCTCCGAGTGAATCATTCTCACACAGTGCAAAGTCTGCCTGTACGGAGAGGGGAGGAGACTCATCGTAACACACACATCTGCACACTGCTCATCTGACTCAGGCTCCAACGCATGCCTGACCTGGTCACACACAGCGCTCACACACACACACACACACACACACACACAGTGCTAACGCATACACACACACACACAGTGCTTACGCATTCATGCACACACACACAGCGCTCACACACACACAGTGCTCACACATACACATACACACACACACATACAGTGCTCACGCATTCATGCACTCTCACACTCAACCATTAATGCATTCATGCACACACACACACGCAGTGCTCACGCATACACACACACACACTCACACACACAGTGCTCACGCATTCACACACACATACAGTGCTCACGCATTCATGCACACACACGCAGTGCTCACGCATTCACACACACTCACACACACACAGTGTGCATGCATGCACACGCACACTTAAGCATTAATGCATTCACACATGCACACACATTCAAGCATTAATGCACTCTCACACACTCGAGCGTTAATGCATTCACTCACACACACAGACACACACACACACACACTCAAGCATTAATGCCCTCACACACACAAAATGACAGAATGAAACAGAAAGACAAGCACAATTACGAAACGTACACCTACCCTTGTCTGCATAGCAGCAATTTTGATGACATATCTGATTCTTCTTTGGAAGGAAGTAAGAATTGTTGTAGGAGTAATAGTCTGTTTAAATGACCCACTGCAGTCTCATCAAGGGTGTTGCAGAAATACAATTATTTTATTAGATCCACTCAGAGATAAAATGATTTTATTTAATACAGTGATGAATGATCTCTGATAGAACACATGCTACTCCATACATAGTGCGCTTTGGCCTGTTCGTGGTCTTTACCGCTATCTGCCTGAGTTTGCACGACTTACATAACAGGAACTGAGTCAGCTTGTAAGGAATAGGAAATGACTGGTCGTGGTAGGGCACTGGTTTCCACATAAATGTAGGTCTCATCTGCATTTTTTCTCCTGTGTGAACAGGGATTCATACCAGAACAGCATTCAGCTTCCAAAAATGAATGACTGTAAACATTATACAGTCTATTCTCATTATCACACACACTACAATTTGATTAATAGGTGATAAGTCTAGTATGGGTTACAAAGGCAAAGCCTTCTGTGCCAATGCAATATATCCTTATCTTTCCATATCTTTATTTTATCTACCCATATCTTTCTTTAGTTTTACAGTTTATTTTGTGTTTGCCACAGTCCACCCTTGCTGTTGCGCATATTATTCTACAGTTAGCCTTCATGCTGTGTATTCAGATTGTGTTTCTGTGCATGTATGAGGCGGCCTGTAGCGTAGTGGTTAAGGTACATGACTGGGACACACAAGGTCGGTGGTTAGATCTCGGCGTAGCCACAATAAGATCCTCACAGCCATTGGGACCTTGAGCAAGGCCCTTAACCCTGCATTGCTCCAGGGGAGGATTGTCTCCTGCTTAGTCTAATCGATTGTACACTGCTCTGGATAAAAGCGTCTGCCAAATGCCAGTAATGTAATGTATTTTTGGGAGGATGGTGTACTAGCCGTTAGCTAGCCTCTTAGAGACGTCCATTAGCATCAGCTGTGCTAACATATCTGTTTGCTCCCCCAGGTCTGAAAGGGGGACCCATTTCAGGGACGTACCGCCTGCGTCAGTTCCACTTCCACTGGGGCGGCGCTGACGACAGGGGCTCAGAGCACACTGTGGCTGGGACCAAATACGCAGCAGAGGTACCAGCTGCTTCCCTCCTCCCCTCCCCTCTCCTCTCTCCCCTCTCCTCTGGGTGATGATTTCAGGGACGACCAGGGACTGAAAGAACAAAAAAATGCCTTGCCAACCGTGAAACAAACAGTAGACTGCGCTCTGTGTTCTTTCTGTTATTTGGGAGATTGTGGGAGCAGAAGGAAGCACACTCCTGTGTGTACAGTGGTGAACAGGCTATGGGCGTTCAGCCTTTGTACATTCCTCTACTTCTCATGAATATTCATAAACGCATGCAGTTATGAACAATTTCAGCGTATACGACGGCACGCAGAATTTGGGTTGTTATCCGATGCGAGTGGAATATCTGCAGTGAAGGGATTGGCTGTGCTCGTGGGTTTGTCATACACTTCACCCTGAGGCGGTACGCCCAACCGCACGCGTTGCGGGAGTTGTGTTAAGACGGCGCATTTTCTGCAGACGGAGCGGTCAGTGTGACTGAGGCTGTGAGAGCAGCCCTGGCGGCCACAGGGATGTGTCCTGATTAACCCCCGCTCTTCCTGCAGCTGCACCTGGTCCACTGGAACACTAAGTACCCCAGCTTCGGCGATGCCGCGGGCCAGTCAGACGGCCTGGCTGTGGTGGGAGTCTTCCTGCAGGTCAGTGTGGGGGACGGACCCTCCCCGTGGGGGCACATTCACCGCACCACTCTCTCACCCCCCGTTATTCCCGTCTCTGCGCTGTGCGGTCCATCGAGGCCGAAATGATGTATTTATAAAAAACATGAACTGTGTCATGACATTGCTCAGTGAGCGTACATCAGTGATGTCACTTGTCCTGGTTCTTTGAGGCGGTAGAACACAGAAATGTGCTCGCTGGCTGCAGCTGAAGCAGCAGATGGCATGGCAGGCTACCAGCGCCCTGCAGAAACGGGCAGTGTGTGTGTGTGTGTGTGTGTGTGACTTATTTGTGCTGCCGTTTGCTGCAGATTGGAAGTGCCAACGCCCAGCTGCAGACCGTTCTCGATGCCCTGGATTCCATCAAGGCCAAGGTAAGATCAGTCCAAACCTTTCCAGAGGCAGCGTGATTTTATTATTGAAGTTTAACTTAATGGGTGTGGCAGGAACAGCCGCTCTCTGCCAGTTACATGAAATGGTGCATTTCCCCGGTCCAGGGTCAGCAGACCACGTTCACGGGCTTTGACCCCTCGGTCCTGCTCCCTGGCTCTCTGGACTACTGGACATATGACGGCTCCCTGACCACGCCCCCCCTCCTGGAGAGCGTCACCTGGATCGTGCTGAAGGAGCCAATCAGCGTCAGCTCTGACCAGGTGCAGCATCACTCACCGTCCAATCACCTCTCACAGTTCATCCAAGGCAACCTGTGATCCTCAAATACATGAACATCAATGTCAATGCAAATATTTAATCAGCCAATCATGTGGCAGCAACTCAATGCATAAAATGCATGCAGACGTGGTCAAGAGGTTCAGCTGTTTCTCAGGCCAAATGTGATCTGTGTGACTTTGACAGTGCAATGATTGTTGGTGCCAGACAGGGTGATTTGAGTTCCTCAGAAACTGCTGGTCTCCTGGGATTAACACACATAAGAGTCTCTAGAGTTTACGGAGAATTGTGTGAAAAACAAAAAACATCCAGTGAGCAGCAGTTCTGCGGGCAGAAACGTGTTGCTAATGAGAGATGGTCAGAGGAAAAGGGCCAGACTGGTCAAAGCTGACAGGAAGGCGACAGTAACACAAATAACAACACATTACAACAGTGGTAAGCAGAAGAGCATCTCTGAACACATAACGTGTCGAGCGTTTCAGTGGATAGGCTACAGCCAGCATAAGTCTAATAAATACCTGTGAGTGAGTGTATGTAGGTCTGGCTCCTTCATACACTCACTCAGAAAGTTTCTGTGGGCTTCAGAGGGAAACCACATCAGACTTTTAAAAGCGTTGGAGGATTGAGGCTCTGCAGCTGAGTCACCCCCTCCCACCTCACCCGCCTCTGAAGGCTTCCATATCTCTGAAGCCCACGGCGGAGAGCCCGTGTGAAAACGAGCACCCCTCTGACGGATGTTTACTGTCTGTGCCTGAAGGCCACGCCGCAGAGCTGCAGCTGGAGCGCCTCTCATGTCCCCCCGCAGGGCGGCTCTGCTCAGCCTGCAGGGGGAAAGGCTGCCGTTCTGCCACCAGAGCGCTGGTTACTGACACAGACATCACACGGATCGCCGGAGGTGTGTGAAGCGCTTCACCGCTCATAAACGGGTTAATGACCTGGAACATGATCTGTAACCTTTATTAACCGCTTTTATATTGACCGCGGATAAAACGGGCCGTGAATAACGAGATAAAACCATTGTAAAAGAGTTCAATCTCATTCTGCGTAGTTCGCTGTGCTCTTGCCCTCTCTGGCGCTGAGGTGCGGGCGACAGAAGGCTGCAGTACGTGAGAAGCTGAATTTAGAGTTTTAATTTGCGTGTGTTAAAGGTGTGTTCAGCCTTGGCAGGCCTGGTTGGTGTGACTTTCAGCAGTAGCAGAATGAGCTGAGCGAGAGCCCACTGACACGGTGCATTGCTGGCTGGGTTTTTGGGTCACAGCTTTGTGTGGGTGAGCAGCGTGTCAATAAAAAGGCACCGCGGCGTTGTTACACTACAGCGGTCATGTGCGCTGTATCTACAACAAAACTAATCAGGAGTCGCCCAAACCCGTCAGTCGCTCAATTCAGTGTGTGCATGAACAATCGAAAGAGTATTGGCAGACCAGGGCTGGGTTGTCAGTGTAGACGCACTGGTCTGAATTGCTCTCTTCATGAGTGTCATTTTGTGCACACGCACTGCAGTCAGGGACGCCCCCAGTCTGTCCATCAAACGCTCTAAATGTAGAGCGCACCGCAACTGACATGTCCAGTGCAGAGGCCTAAATACACTCAGTGAGCACTTCATTAGGTCTTTATTACTCTTACGTCTTCTGTAGCCTATGCACTTAAGAGTTATGATGCGTTGTGTGTTCAGAGATGCTCTTCTGCATACCGCTGTTGTAATGTGTGGTTATTTGCGCTACTGTCACCTTCCTGTCAGCTTTGACCAGTCTGGCCCTTCTGCTCTGACGTCTCTCATTAACAAAGCATTCCTGCCAGCAGAACTGCTGCTCACTGTATTACATTTTTTTTCACCATTTCTTTTCCTCACAGAGACTAGTGTGTGTGAAAATCCCAGGAGATCAGCAGTTTCTGAGATACTCAAACCACCCTGCCTTAGATCACATTTCTTCAAGGCGTTTCTGTCTGCAGAACCGCCGCTCACTGGATGTTTTTTTAGTCGCACCACTCTGAGTAAACTCTAGAGACTGTTGTGCCTGAAAGTCCCAGGAGGTCAGCAGCTGAAGCACTGAAAGCAGCCCTCCAGGAGATCCCCGGGTGGTAACGAAAGCCTCTCTCCGTCTCTCTCGCCGCAGATGAGCAAGTTCCGCAGTCTGCTGTTCAGCGCCGAGGGGGAGGACGCGTCCTGCATGATGGACAACTACCGCCCCCCCCAGCCGCTGAAGGGCCGGCAGGTCCGCGCCTCCTTCAAGTGAGCCGCAGCGCCCCCCGCAGGGCAGACGCAGGTCCGCGCGTAGCAGAGCTCCTGGCACCTCTCACACGTCCCCCCCCACCGCTCAGGTTTCCCCGCTAACGTCCCTGCCCTATTTATTCTGCGCGGCCCTTCTCCCCAGCCGTCTGCGGCGGGCGCCAGGTTTACGGTTCTGCTACTCGGATCTGCGGCCGGACCCACGGAGGAAAGGAGCGAATCGGATCTTTTGGTGCCCTCGGCGGGAAATAGGAAAAGAAAATGGCGGCTATGGGGCGTATTGCAGCAGCGCAGAGATACAGAGCTGCCTCCCTCCGTCTAATCTCTCCCTGCCAGCCGGCTGCAGGGGCTCAGAGGCTTAATGAAACGGAGTATAGCTGCCGTAATCACCACCGACTGGACCTGAAAATCCCCTCTAGCACACACACACGCTCACACACACGCTCACATACACACACACACGCACACACACGTGTTCACATACACACACACACTCACACACATGCACACACACGTGTTCACACACACACACGCTCACACACACGCACACACATGCACGTACACACACACACGCACACACACGTGTTCACATACACACACACATGCTCACACACACGCACACACATGCACGTACACACTCACACACATGCACATACACATGTTCACATACACACTCACGCTCATGCACAGTTTTCTGCAGTCTGCTTGCTGATAGAGAGAAAGATTCATTCATTCATTCAATTAATTTTATTTGTTTTTCGGTTTGTTTTTCTTACCATCTGTCATCTTTCATTACCAGCAATTGAACATCCAAGTTAGTTTGGCAGCTTATGCAACAAATATGTTGGTTATGCTTGTTTTTGTTTTTTAAGTGATTCATAAGTAATGTTTAATTGATGAAGCCTTTGCAGTGCTTTCTTGTTTTTCTTGCTGTTGTTGGGGGGGGGGGGGGGTGGGGGGTTAAATCTGTTGAGAAATTATCTTTGTATTGTAACTTGTCAGTCACACAGAAAAGGTAAAAGCAATGCCAACCAGCCATCGTGTGGTGCCAAGCTGGAAAATCTTCCCAGCAACAGAGTGTTTCCTGTAGTCTTACAAAGACATCAGGTCCTCAAGTCTGGGCTGAGACCCTCTCTGAGCTGTTTGACAAGCAAAGGGACCAGGGGAATGTGTTATTTATGGGGTACAGTTTAAATAATTTGATTCTTTTGTCTACCAAACAAATATTTTAATGATACAATTAATTCATTTTATGCCTTATGCATAAGCAATGTTGTTTGGTCTAAAGTCTAGCAGTTGTGCTATTTTCAAAGAGAGTGGACATTTTATCAACTGAATAAAATATATTTTACGGCAGTTCTGACTCCAGTGTTGTCTCTCTCCCTTAGGAACCTAACGCCCTTGTGATAATTATTTTTTGTGCACACAGCAATGTCACAAGGTTCAACCATCACAGCCAATGATTGTTGAGTATACTCGCACTGAACTGCAGTGAAAGACACTGTCCTCTACCAGGACAACCCCCCCCCCCCCCACCCTCCTCTAAGACGAGAAACAAGGCCACCTCTCTGGAGGAGTACTTGTCGTCTGCCATTCCACTGACAACGTCTACCTCCTCTTCCTCTTCCTCCTCCTCTCACTGCTTGATCTCTATTCAAACACGGATCATCTACAATAATATGGTAACAGTAAGTAGGTCAGAACCATTATTACCAGAATTATATCTGAACAGATCACGGGGAAGCGGCCGCTTACAAAATAAACTAGCGAGTCGATAAGATCATTTAGGCCTACTTATTTTTGGAGAGCAAAAATACAGAGTTTCATGCACACCACTTTTTATGGTTTAGAGTTGCTCCACTTTTAGAAAGACCACAACTGGTGGTCGATACGTGTCCTCTGCTGGTGCCAGCAGGGCGACATCCGACCTATTTCACACCCAACCAAAAAATTACAAAAAATAACCTCCGGGGATAACAAGGGCATTCTACATAACTCGGTACAGTGCATTAGCAATACTGTGGACTGGAAGGAATTTGAAGGAGTTTTTAGCGATTGTAAAAAACTCAAATCATAGCAACAAAATTATAGGTACTAAGCGGGAAATAAATCCTGAACTGCAGTGAAAGACTGTCCTCTACCACTGAACCCACCCCCCCCTCCACCTCTGAAGGAGTACTTGTCGTCTGCCATTCCATTGATCACCTCCACCTCCTCTCACTTCTTGATCTCTATTCTAACATGGGTCATCTGGCTGCTCCATGTTGTGACTATGTTGTTGGAAGTGGATACACATCCCTACTCCTGCTCTTAACACTGTAAAATCAATCATCAGTCATTTGACCACCGGCTCAAACGTGCATGTCAAAAAAGGTTGAAAACAAAAGCAACTGCGCGTACTCGTTCTGCCAGGCATTCCAGTCAAGTTTTTTTTATCCTGCTATAAAGGTTGGGCTGAGAATGTGTAAGACACAACGCTCACACACATACAGTACGAATGTAATGCAACACCTTCCACACAGCGGAAGTAGCCTGTTGGCTCTGAACACAGTCAGGCTTTATCCAGAGTCATTCAGGGATAAAACCTGAATCCTTTTCAACACGAGGAGCTGGATTCGCCTGAGATTCATGTTTATACTTCTGTAATGTATTGCACCATACACTGTTGACTAATAATGTTGACTGATGGGGCAACATTGGCTCAGGCGGTAAGAGCAGTCGTCTGGCAGTTGGAGAGTTGCCGGTTTGATCCCACCCTGGGTGTGTCTAAGTGTCCCTGAGCAAGACACCTAACCCCCAAATGCTCCTGACGAGCTGGTTGGTGGCTTGCATGGCAGTCAATCGCCGTTGGTGTGTGAGTGTGTGTATGAATGGGTGAATGAGAAGCATTAATTGTACAGCGCTTTGGATAAAGGCGCTATATAAATGCCAACCATTGACCATTCACTCATATTGGAAAAGAGAGACACTGTTGGCTTTTCTGTGCTGAGTGCCACTCAGATGTCATCCACCATAAGTAACAGAGTGTACTCCTTTTGCCAGGGATTCCAGTCAAGGCGTTTTTTTCCCGTTGGCTCCAAACACAGTCAGTCTTTATCCAGAGTCATTCAGGGATTAAACCTGAATCCATTTCAACAGGAGCTGGGTTAACCAGAGATTCCTAATGAATATTTATACTTCCGTAGTGTATTGCACAGTACACTGTTGACTATTATTGGAAAAGGGAGCTTATACATCTGGCAATAAATTAATGCGATCCTCATCTGGCCGGAGGTGGCCGGAAAGCAAAGAAGCAATGAGGGAGAAGAAAGGCAGGATGGAGTGAGAACAGAGGAGGGGAAAAAGAGAGGTGTGAGGGAGAGAAGATGAAAAGACAGCTCCCCGCTCAAACACACGTCACCATCACTCCCTTGTCAGCTGTGAGTCAGGCAGTCACATGGTCTCTGGGACTATGCTGTGTGACAGAGTGAGAGAACATGGAAATAAAACCAATGTAACGCCACGATACAAGGATGGGAAAGGCGTAAAGATGGAATGATTTTCCGCTTTTGAAGAGACAGTACCCAACTTCCTGGCAGATATTAATCCCACAGATTTTAATTGGAGAACTGTTGGCGGAAGGAGATCATTAAAATGCAATTACTGTTGCACTTATGACAAAATATGTTTTCTCATTATCATATATTGTCATCTTTATATCTGTGTGTGTGTGTGTGTGTGTGTGTGTGTGTGTGTGTACTGCACTTTACTTTTTAATATTATTGAAAACTGAGACAGAGAGTAAGACAGAAAGAGTAAGAGGCTTTATTTTCGAAGCTCACTTCCTGGTCTTGTTTAGAGACATTGTGCGCCATTATACAACGGACAGGTCCGGTCCATTGTCTCTATTGGTCAGTTTGCGTTCGAATGGAATGTTCACACATATTTTAATATTACTCCGCGTTTGTAGATGACCGTCATCTACCTTGTAACCTAAATTATTGTTATAATAATTTCGCCGCAAGCACCCTAACGTTGCCAAAGTAAAACACAAGGAGTGATTTTAAAGTGTTGACCTTCTCGGGGATTTGGAAGGAGTAGGTACGAAGAAAATAACTAACAACTAAGGCAACATCCTCGGATCGAAATACCAGCAAGACCGCCAAACCCCGACGAAGCAAATGACGACTCAGTCATAAAGAAGCCGCTATGAGTTATTTCAATAACTGCACGTTATCTGGCAGTGTCCAGACAAACGTCTACAACAAAGACAAATTACTTGTGTGTCAGTGTCCGCAGGTGTAACGTAAGCAAGCTAGCTAGCTAACGTTAGTGCAGTGGGGATACATTATTGCAAGTAGCTAACGTTAGTACCGTTGCTTCACTGGTGCATTGGGGATACTAACCTTAGCAATACCGTTGCTTGGCAACCGATAAACTACTGTTCAGCGGAAGAATACATTTACCATAAAACATAGTTCCATTAAAAATGCATTCATTTAAACTGGCGTCGTGCCTAAAAATTGTTCAGTCGCAGGACAGCAGAATTGCTTTTGCGGGACACGTGGGAGAGGGAGGAAATTATAATAAGATGCATTAATTAATGTATTATTTAAATGCCTTGATTTCATATTCGACGCTATATATATAACACATTTTGTTATTAATCTGCCGTGAGTCGTCAGTAGTTTATCTAAGCTTAAAAAACGCATTTTACCAGGAAAAGGAAAGTATGTAGGCTAAACAGACCACCCCGCTAGCTGTGCCAATATCCACGATATACCACAGGTTCGAGTTCCATAACATAAAGTAGAGGTCAGCTGTTTCAGTGCAAGTCAATGCGGCCCAGTAATATTCCCCCACAATAACATCTTCATCTAATGTCTTCCCTTTGCTGAATTATTGTCTCATAATGACAATATTTTAATCCAGTCAGGGACAGCGTCATTTTTTCCACAGTCGTTCCCATTTGTGCAACATGGTAGCATAGAAACTGCTCTTTTACGGCTTCAAAATGCAAGCTCAAGGAGAGCCAGTGTCAAAGAACATCACAGTGTTTTTATTTCTTTACAGGCTATGGTCGAAAAGCGATAAGTCTAATACAGAATCTTCACAAAAAATCAATAAATGACATTCGAACTCACATTCAAAAATAAGCGAGGCGGAAAACGTCTTGGAGTGACTGTTGGAGGGGTGTCAGTTTAAATTTGAAATATTTGAACAGTCACCATGGTAACCAGGGCAGCGCAGTGAATGGGGAGACGTCAGAAATAACCACAAACTGTTCACTTCTCTGTCGTTTTACTGCAAGTATTCTGTATGTTCATGCTTGACCATGTTCTCCTGAAATCAATTCAACTGTGTTGTAAAGGTAGACTTTTGTTTTTGCCTTAGTAACAGCGACATTCAGAAGCCACCTCAATACCCTGTACATCTATGCCTAGTCTTTTCTCTATCTATGAATTAGAATTTGATGAAAATTGAGAGAACTCTTTTACTTCTTTCATGCAGACCTGCTCCTCTCTAATGAAACAGAGGGCTTCATTATTGTACAAAAACATAAAATGCACATTTCCAGCTCTAACATTTCCTGGGGAAAGGAGACATCCAATTAATTTTAGCTGTACACGCTGCGGGGAATGGATTAATATTGACTCAGTTCCAATTCCCCTTGTCAGCACATCACAGTGCTGTCATACACCACTAAACCCATCATACAGAACCCTACAACCAAGATAGGGTACTGTATGATGAATGTTTTCAGAAGATGTTTGTTCTGTGTGGATTGCCAATTTTTAAATGTCAAAGGGCAGGTGCTACAGATGACTACGTGATTCAACATCACGTTTACTGACGTGAAAGTGAGAGCTACTCATATCACTTAACGAACAAGAACGATTTTGTTCTTGACTTTAAAGTGTCCATTAGACACTTTATTATAATGTAATAAAATATAATGTAATAATAAAGTTATGTAATTCCTGTCCTGGACTTGGGTCTCAGTGGTGTGTGAAGAGAACAGGGCATGTTGTGTAGTGGTGTGAAGAAGATTAAACACAAACAAGCCAACCGGTGACACAACACGTGCCTGTCTTTCACACAACACTGTCATGACGTTAAAAATAAGATGTGGCCGACCCATTTCTGTGCAATTACTGCAGGGCAGGGAGCGGATTGGGAAAAGGTCTGCAGCAGCAGTGGCTATTGTTTTTATCATTATTACATAATAATAAAATAATGTATCATTATTACATAAGACTGCAACAGTCATCAGGTAATACAGAGAGCAAGAGAGAGAGAAAGAGATTGGAAGGTAGAGAAGGATAAAGATTATGGGGGAGAGAGGGAGGGATGGACACAGGGAATTAATCATTTATTTTTTTCATTCATTCACTCACTCATTCATTCAATGAACAGTTTGTATTTCAGTTATGAGAGGAATGTGGCAGTAGAACTGGCAGTCCAAGCAGAGAGATGTCTAATCATGTACAGTATTGCGATATTGAAAGGAATGAATTGCATGTATCCTATAATCTTTACAAAAACCTTACTGTATGCCACACCAAATTAATTAATCAGGAGTACTGATGACAATTATCTGCCTCTACTTTCCCATAATTTATTTGAAACAAAGTGAGAGAGAGGGAGAGACAGAGAGAGAAACAGAGAAAGAGAGAGAAGCAGAGAGAGAGAGAGAAAGTGGAACACTATGCAGAATTCAAAAGGCGTTTTGTCTGGCGGATCGTGCCGTTTTGATCTCTCTCCACTCAGTTTCACTGTGGTCACACAGTGCAGTCTGGGAGCTTACGAGGCTCCAGTTTCCCCTGTGTGTGGGCCATTGTTGAGTGAAATCCGTCAGAGGAGAGCTCTGTTGGACTGGAGCGGTCTGTCTGCAGAAGAGAAGTCGCTGAAACCAGGGCTAATCTTTTTTCCCGAGCCCCAATGTCCCATATACATCCCGTGAAATAAGTCTGTTTTTATTATCCCGGAAACTGATGATGCAGCCCTCTCTGTTTGCTGTGTACACCTGTATGATGAAAAATAAGTAAAGATGTATAGGTAATATCTATTGATGTTTGTTGTCTTTCCTATGATGACATTGTCTTTTGGATAAGATTCCCATTTCCTTGACGGTACAAATCTTAATCATTTGGATTATTTACTTTCAAATGTAAATATTGAAGTAATGATAAAATAAAAAATATATACATAGAATTATGTGACATACCAGTGAATACATATAAGTGTAATTAAACCCAGTGGTCTGTACTGGGCGTGGGAGTTCAAATGCAAATATTGTTTGACAGTATTATTTTGTCTTTTTTTTTACATCTTCACTGTGATGTGTTGAGTTGAATAGTCTGTCTTGATTATGTGCTCTGTGATTGGTCTGTGTGCCTGTCAATCACATAGTTAATGTACTTGTGGAAAAGGGCGTGGCCATGAGAACACACAGCTGGACGAAGTGTGTATTCGCACTTAGCTTCACGCACAAGACAGAACGTGATGACTGGCACACGTGTGCAGCCAAACAAAGTCCCAGACATCAAAACCTCTGACTAAACCTGCATTTCATTTGTTGGTGCTTGAATAAAATGCATTACATGAATACTGGGTTGAGATGCACGTTGATATTTACCCTTTCCTGCATTGTAAATCTGATGGAGCCTGATTCATTTATTGATGTGCTTCTGTGGCACGGGGAAAAAAAAAAAATATATATTATGTTCAATACTATCAAATTAAATAACAATACTATCCTCCCGTACTGACATTTATAGTGCTCTTGTGCTTTGACTCATGAAGCAGTGTAATGGGCAAGTCGTTGCATTGATTTTCCGCACTGCTAAAAGTAGACATGAAGTCCTGGAAACTGAATGTGTGACTGATGTGTGATCTTGCTTCCTTACTGTAGCACTCTATTTTCAAAACTTGCTATGTCTGTAAAAGTGTCTGTGCGTTGAGAGTATGAGATCGATCACAGAAGACTGTCACAGGGACACTTTACAGAGTAACAGAAGGGAAGAAAAAGTTGGAAATACCAGCCCTGAACCCCCCAAATAGCATATGAGGTAAAAAAAAACTCCCTGATAGGAAGAAATCTTGGGAGGAACCCGGCTATAGCAGGATACCCATCCTCCACTGGCCTATAAATTGAGATGAGGGTTGATAGGGGCGGCCTGTAGAGTAGTGGTTAAGATAAATGACTGGGACACGTAAGGTTGGTGGTTCTAATCTCGGTGTAGCCACAATAAAATCCGCATAGCCGTTGGGCCCTTGAGCAAGGCCCTTAACCCTGCCTTGCTCCAGGGGAGGATTGTCTCCTGCTTAGTCTAATCAACTGTAAGTCGCTCTGGATAAGAGCGCCTGCCAAATGCCAAAAATGTAATGTAATGTTGAGACTGGTCTTGGGTGAGGGGTCTGAGCAAAGACAGCCACCCTGTAGAAAACCATGCTGTTATGAGAACGGCCATTCCAAACAGTCCCATCTGAAGGGTGCTTATACCCAACGTCAGCGTATCCAACGTTTGTTATTTCCGCCACAGAGCTTTCTTGCATCTCTGACTGGATTTTAGGGGATTAAACATCTGCCTCTTCCTCTCCACCACTTCCTCTCCCCAGTTTTTCTTTAAGGTGTCTGTGATGGCATCTCTGTGATGGTGGTGATGCAGTCTCTTACAGATGGTGTTTTTCTGCGAGGTGTCTCTGGGGTGATGCCTCTGTAAAAAGTTGAACTTAATCGAACTTCAGGCAGACAGTACAGGTTATGATGTCATTGGTTTGCAGAACTGGCAGGATTATGTGCCAAAGGGCTGTTGTTGAAACAACCAATGCCTTGGTCTGAGAATATAACTAATGAATAACTAATGAGTGATTTTTAAATTACACATTAAATTGCACAACATGTGGTAAGTGTCCAGCACAATTAGAAACCCCAGAACTTGAAGCAGACAGGACCGGTTAATTCTGTCAAGAAGGTGTCTGATCTATAAGTGGGTCGGCGACTCTCCATCTCATTCCTCTGAAGGCACCATCGGACCACAAGGCCCCAAGCCAGGGTTCATGACCTTTTTTAGGGGTCGCAGGAAGATCACTGCAAAGAGAGACCCAAAAAATCATAGGACCATCGCCAGAAACATGTTCTCAAACATGTCATTTGCTCTTAGCTCATGAACAAAAATGCATTTCAGTTATTTTGTAGGGGATACATCTTGAAGGTAGAGTCGTTAACTGCTCCGATGTTTGAGAACTGTCAGCAGATATTTAATCTTTGGTCGGTGTTGCGGTAAATGAAGACGATCGATGGAAGCAGCTGCCACACTGCCTTACTAGAGTCTCGAGAATGCAGGGACAGGTGCGAACTAGTTTATTGCTGGACCAAATCAACGCCCACCATGCAAGTTTTTACTGAACGGTGAAGGGCATTCTATAATGTCATCGCATGACATTACCCTTCAGGCATTCATCAGATGTAGTTATCCGGAGTGACCTATACAGCTTTATCATTTTTACATAGCATGCATTTGTACAGTTACATCTATGCTGAAGCAATTCAGGTAACCCTGTTCAGAATAAAACCTGCAACCTTTTGGCTACAAGTCCAGGTAAAAATGTTTTAAAAGCGCATATTTATAGAGGATAGCCTCTTTGTCAATTAAAATAATCAGATGACTTACAGCTTGGCTGTATCAAAACCTGCTGCCCGAGGTTTTTGTTATATAGTGTGTTATATAATGTAATCGCATTACATTACTTTTCAGGCTTTAAGCAGACATGTGTATCCAGAGCGATTTGGAAAACTTTGACATTTGTACCAAATATCCAATTATACTGTATGATGAAGCAATTCAAGTGTAGTGCCTTGTTTCGGAATTAAACCTGCAACCTTTTGGTGACAGTTCTCTCTCCACACCACATGCACACACGCACACACACACACAAGCATGCACGCACACACACACACACACAGGCACACGCACGCACACACACTCACACACTCACACACGCACACGCACACACACACGCACGCACACACACACGCTCACACACACTCACACACACGCACACACACTCACACACACGCGCTCGCACGCACACACATACACACACACACTCACACACAGTCACACACACACCCTCACACACACACTCACACACACACACGGGCATGCACACACACACACACACACACACACACACACAGTCACACACACGCGCTCGCACGCACACACATGCACACACACACACACACACACACACAGGCACAGATATATACAGGAAATGGAAGTAGGCCAGTTTGTTGGCCAATGGACCCGGAGTCCAAGCCCAAGAGACACCCAAACCTGATGCAGCTGCTGATCTCCTCTTACATATTTCTTTGTTTGGTTTTTAGGCTCATATCTCGGGAGGACTGTCCTCTCCCTCTCTGCACAGTCCGATAAGAAGAAGAAGAAGAAGGATAAGAAATTTGTGAGATAACAGAAGGGTGTGCCCGGGGCCCCTGTGTCCCATTTCTGGGCTTTTACTGAGATCAGACAAATCACCAAAAATGCCTATAAGCAGCGAAGCCTATAAATAAACACACAAGACCTCTCCATGAGGATATCAAATCTACAAGACAAGCAGTTACCATATTGGTACCTTGTTAAACAACCTGTATTCGGTATAATATTTGATGTATTTGAATAAATAAGCAGGGCGGCACGGATGATGCAGTGGGTAGCACTGCCACCTGACAGCAAGGAGGTCCTGGGTTCGAATCCCCGTCGGCCAGGGCCTCTCTGTGTGGAGTTTGCATGTTCTCCCCGTGTCTGCGTGAGTTTCCTCCGTGTACTCCGGTTTCCTCTCACAGTCCCAAGACATGCAGGTTGGAGAGTCTAAATTGCCCGTGGGTATGAGTGTGTGAGTGAATGGTGTGTGTGCCCTGCGTTGGACTGGCGACCTGTCCAGGGTGTATTCCTGCCTTTCGCCCAATGTATGCTGGGATAGGCTCCAACCCCCCTGCGACCCTGTTCAGGATAAGCGGGTCTGGAAAATGAATGAATGAATTAATGAATGAATAAGCAGTGACAAGCATCTTGTTGGTTCGGCTGTGTTTGATTGGCCGGTTGAGTGTGAAAGACAGGTGGGTTTGGAAAATGATTTGGTCTGATTTGGGCTCCAGGTCAAGTTCATACCTTCCTATAATACTTTCATCTTTCCTCTCCATTCTTCTTTTCCCATTTCTCTCTCTCTCTCTCTTTCTCTCTCTCTCACACACACACACGCATACACACACAGAGTCCCTCTTACACAGCGTTCTTTAGAGAGGTAAAGAGCCAGGAGAGTAGGGTTACCCAGGGGAATAGAGTTTCCGGGGTGATGGGGGGGGGGGGGGGGGGGGGGTCAGAAGGGGGTCGGGTCTCTTGAGTTACCGCCTGTTTGGCAGCATAGTCCCTGCCAAAAGGTCACTTCAGCTGGGGAGTGGATTTAGAGATCAACTGTGAGTGTGCACGTGTCAGCTGTGAGTGATGTACTGTGAGAGTGCATGTGTCTAAAGTGAGTGATGTTCTGTGAGTGCATGTGTCTAAAGTGAGTGATGTTCTGTGAGTGTCATTGTGTCTAAAGTGAGTGATGTTCTGTGAGAGTGCAGTCTAAAGTGAGTGATGTTCTGTGAGTGCATGTGTCTAAAGTGAGTGATGTTCTGTGAGTGCATGTGTCTAAAGTGAGTGATGTTCTGTGAGTGCATGTGTCTAAAGTGAGTGATGTTCTGTGAGTGTCATTGTGTCTAAAGTGAGTGATGTTCTGTGAGTGTGCAGTCTAAAGTGAGTGATGTTCTGTGAGTGTGCATGTGTCTAAAGTGAGTGATGTTCTGTGAGTGCATGTGTCTAAAGTGAGTGATGTTCTGTGAGTGCATGTGTCTAAAGTGCGTGATGTTCTGTGAGTGCATGTGTCTAAAGTGAGTGATGTTCTGTGAGTGCATGTGTCTAAAGTGAGTGATGTTCTGTGAGTGTGCAGTCTAAAGTGAGTGATGTTCTGTGAGAGTGCATGTGTCTAAAGTGAGTGATGTTCTGTGAGTGCATGTGTCTAAAGTGAGTGATGTTCTGTGAGTGTCATTGTGTCTAAAGTGAGTGATGTTCTGTGAGTGTCATTGTGTCTAAAGTGAGTGATGTTCTGTGAGTGTGCATGTGTCTAAAGTGAGTGATGTTCTGTGAGTGCATGTGTCTAAAGTGAGTGATGTTCTGTGAGTGCATGTGTCTAAAGTGAGTGATGTTCTGTGAGTGCATGTGTCTAAAGTGAGTGATGTTCTGTGAGTGTCATTGTGCCTACTGTGAGTGGATCCACTGTGAGCCAGCTGTGTGTTTCCAGCTGTGTGTTTCCAGCTGTGTGTTTCCAGCTGTGGAAAAGAGGAACTTGTGCTTTAAGCTTTAGGTGCGGTGAGGCTGTACCCTGCAGTGTTATCATGTCAGTCACACACACACCAGAGAGATCATATCACGTGCATACGTACACACACACACACACACACACACATAAACACCAGAGAGATCATATCACATGCATACGTACACACATAAACACCAGAGAGATCATATCACATGCATACGTATACACACACACACACACACACACACACACATAAACACCAGAGAGATCATATCACATACACACACACACACACACACATACACACACACACACACACACTGGATTCAGGTACATATTTGAACTTTCCATGAACACACACACGCACACACACACACATGAAACATACATATCGTGTAGTCTCTAAGACTAACGTTTATACACAGTTCCTTTTTTGGATAGCATGCCCATTACGCTGATAAGCACTGGAGTGTTTGTCCTTCATTTTATCCCATCTTTTTAAAAACTCAATTCATGTTCCCTCTCCAGCACCCGGCTCATAGTCCTGTGTACCCTCTCCCGCCATAGATGAGCTGCCTTTTATCTCAAAACCACAGATGCTCTTTCAAAGGCAAAAGCGGTGGAACTGCACCCATGAAAAGATGAGAAAGAGAGTCTAAACAGGCTCTTTGACAGCGAAAGCAGCACTAATGTTGTACCACAGCCTCACAGTCGTGACAAACAGGCTTCGCGACTGGAGCAAGGACTTTTTTTAGGATCATCCACACAGTATATATACTTTATGCAGTGCAGTGTGTACATATTTGAGATTAAGTTAATTTGTCCAATTACTTTTGGCCCTGTAAAATTGTAGTAGCTGTGTATACAAACGCTGTAAGATATTGGGATCACCCAATATGGATGTATAGCAGGGGTGCACAACAGTATGTCAGATAGCGTTGTCTGAGTCTACCTTTACCTGTGTGATTCAGGTAAGCGTCTGTGATTGGCATCACGCCACAGAGGTCATGCTCCCCGATCAGACAGCACATTAACTGGCCTGTTTGACGATATATTCTCTCATAATTTTATTTTCATCATGTCATAATGTATGTGTGAGAGGAAATGTAGGTCAATCATTGGGAGAACAGACACCAATACACAAACAGACACTCCCCCAAAGAAAAAACATATTAAATAAAAACAAAGCCCCATCAATCGTTTGGTTTTGATTGCTGGTCCGTGGTCTTGCACTGAAAGCTGTTGTTATGTTCCAGTGTGTGGTGGGGTCTGTGTGCCTGTGTCTGGGTAAGGCAAGTGAAGCTCATTGACCTGATCACCTCATTACCTGATTACCTGACTGATGCACACTTGTGTCCACAGCTTATACCCTCAGCTCAAATTTAAAAAACATTTTTGAAAGAATTATTTTAAAGAATTGAGCTGCTGTGTTGTGCTGCATGTACTTTTGTCTGTAGTTTAAGTTTTGCATTAGTGTCTGGTGCCACACTGATTGGCTGCTGGCAGAAACATTTAAACATTTAAACATTTAAACATTTGTTTTAGCACATTTTAGCGCCCCTGGCCAATAGACATTCTATTCACACCCGGTGCCGTTGCTGGGGCATTTGCATTGGCAGCGACTCCTAGCACTCCTCTTTTACCCTCCTTTCCTGTCCTGACCTCCACATACTTCCTGCCAGGTAGGAGAAAAGGAAAGTACAAAAGAAGAAAGAATTTCAGGACTGCATTTTCAACTGTTTTTTTTCTACCATCCAAAGAAGAGCACCAGACAGCATTATTTTATTCATCGTGTACAGTTTGCTAGCCTCCAAGGCCAAGGTTAAGATCGATTAAATAAATGTTTTTGTATATAGATCATGTTGACATTAATTTGTCCTTCCTTTGTAATTATGGAGGTTGGAGGTGTGTGTGTGTGTGTGTGTGTGTGTGTGTGTGTGTGTGTGTGTGTGTGTGTGCGAGCGCGCCTTTGCAATCAGGGTTGATTTGCCAGAAGCACCATTAGCTGACGTGCTCATTAAAAGCGCCAACAAGCAAAACGCACCAACACGAATAAAAACATAAACTATGGCGGAAAAAAACTAAGAAGCGGTCCCACGGCTTCACAGCAAACGTAATGAAGATATTGTTAAGAGGACGCTAAATAAAGAAACATCATTTTCCAGTTTTAGGACTACGGTGTTCGACAAAACAAAGAAAGAACTATGGTTAAAAATCGCCCCAGCCCGCAGAGAGAGTGGGAAATCGTCAGTTTATAAATATAATTTAAAAGGCAATTGGGCAACATGTTCAATAAAGTGCAACATGCATCCTTCGCAATGTACAATTTTATTCTTTGCATGAAAACAGTCCCATTCATGTGGTATGTTAGTAATATTATTAGCCAACTACAACTGTCGAATTATTAGTGTACATACTGCTTAACAGATTGAGATGTAACTAAGAGCAACAGCTGAGCAGAGGCTTGCGGTCGTAACAGTGGTGCCCACTAGCAGAGTGAGCTGACAACATCGATAAGGAAGAGCTAAGAGTGGTCCAAACCAACCTTACGAAAGTACGATGTAGCCTACATAAGCGATACTTAGCAAAGGACGTTTCGGGAAACACGCTGAAATGTTAAGGTAGAGCTTAAGGTATAACTTACGAACGACCTAGCGTTAAGAAGGCTTCGGGAAACGCAGCCCTGCACATTGGATTTGAAAAATGAAACAAAGTTCAGACTGTCACCTTTAATTTGAGGGTACTTGCGTCCATATTGGGTGAACCATGTAGGAATTTCAGCCCTATTTATACAACACAGCTTCGCATACTGAAATAACAAATGAAAAGAGATGTAAGTCTCATACTAGTGGCAAAGTGGTAATACTGTTAAATATGGATATACCAGGACTGCTATATTGATGCATAAATCTATATGGACGTGTTAACGACATTGCATTCCAAATAAAACACCAAAGCCTTAAATAACTGTGTCTGTCTCATTGGGGGTTTTGCAATATAAATGAAATGATCCATCCATCCATCCATTATCTTAACCCACTTATCCTGAATAGGGTCGCAGGGGGGCTGGAGCCTATCCCAGCATACATTGGGTGAAAGGCAGGAATACACCCTGGACAGGTCGCCAGTCCATCACAGGGCACACACACCATTCACTCACACACTCATACCTACGGGCAATTTAGACTCTCCAAACAGGCTAACCTGGATGTCTTTGGACTGTGGGAGGAAACCAGAGTACCTGGAGGAAACCCACGCAGACACAGGGAGAACATGCAAACTCCGCACAGAGAGGCCCCGGCCAACAGGGATTTGAACCCAGGACCTCCTTGCTGTGAGGCGGCAGTGCTAACCACTGTACCATCCATGCCGCCTAAATGAAATGATACATCACCAAAATACAAATACATTTTTCAAGTGTGTTATGTGTATTGATGGCATCCTTATCAGTCTGAAAACACAGAACCAAACTCGTGTGTTAGTGTGTGTGTGTGTGTGTGTGTTTGTGCATGCTTGTGTTTGTGCGTGTGAGCCCATGTGTGGGTATGTGTGCTTGACTACCATGCTTCACTGGAGATTGACGCTTCAGTGCCCCTGCTCTGACTTCCTCTGAGCCAGCTGTGCCCTGCTCAAAGTTTCAGGGTGTTAGAGTTGGTCTTCTCTCCTTTGCTGTCGTGTTGGCCGATACAACCTAACCGCCCTTCCCAAAATAGTGTCTCTCACAGATGCGTAAGAACAGGGTGTAACCACCCCCCCTTTACCCTAATCTGCTCCTGCGACAGTGTGTGGCAATAACATTCTTGAAGAAGGAGTGTTTATCAGTTGATTTTGGGGTAGAAACTGAGATAGATGACGATAAGAGACTTGACTAAGGGAGAGGCTCAGAAGTTGTGTGTCATTCATGTTACACTGACCCCTGCTGGCTGCTCCTTGCCATTGTAACATGACGTTCAACAGTGCACTTCTCCACAGAACACACATACAGGATTCAAATATTACTTTGGTGATTTGTGGATTCTTATAACATGGCTGTGTGTGTGTGTGTGTGTGTGTGTCTCTGTGGAGGGAGTGTTTGTTGGAGGGAGTTTCTTTCTTGGCTTGCAGCACATGCTTTCCGCAAGACATAAATCTGTATACTTTATGTATTTTGCAATATATCTATGCAGCAACGTTTCCACTTGAACAGTAAATACTCATGAGTTCCACAGCGGTGGGGTTTTAGACTAGATTTGGTGGCACGTCACTGATGTCTATACACATTTCTAAAAAATAAGTGAATTGCAGTAAACCCAGCAGAGAAACAGTTATAACATTTGGAAACAAACCGTTTTTGTTTTATTCATAAAATTCCTGATTGCAGAAACTGAATTTCTTTTTGAAGTCATTCATAAAGGCTTGCACACTTTCTTTGAAGGGTCCTACATATCAATATATCTTTTTTATATAAAGGTGTTGGGGTAATGGACAATTGTTTCATGAAATGTTTCTTCCTCTATTAAAAAAATGTATGTTCTCTTTAATATTAATAATAATGTTGTTGCAAAGCTG
The DNA here is from genome assembly GCF_963514075.1 of Conger conger. Classification (NCBI taxonomy): domain Eukaryota; kingdom Metazoa; phylum Chordata; class Actinopteri; order Anguilliformes; family Congridae; genus Conger; species Conger conger. The sequence goes on along the minus strand of NC_083763.1, from coordinate 74,402,181 downwards.
TAACAATGTTGCTGTAAGGTTGTAATAATGCTGTAGTAATGTTGTTGTAAGATTGTATTAATGTTGTTGCATGATTGTAGTAATGTTGCTGAAAGGTTGTAATAATGTTGTTGCAGATTGTAGTAATGTTGCTGTATGGTTGTAATAATGTTGTTGCATGATTGTAGTAATGTTGCTGTAAGGTTGTAATAATGTTGTTGCATGATTGTAGTAATGTTTCAGTAAGGTTGTAATAATGTTGTTGCATGATTGTAGTAATGTTGCTGTAAGGTTGTAATAATGTTGTTGCATGATTGTAGTAATGTTTCTGTAAGGTTGTAATAATGTTGCATGATTGTGGTAATGTTGCTGTAAGGTTGTAATAATGTTGTTGCATGATTGTAGTAATGTTGCTGTAATATTGTAATAATATTGTTGCATGATTTTAGTAATGTTGGTGTAAGGTTATTATTTTGGGCTTATTTTGGCCAGCAGAATAGCTTTGCTAGCTTTCCCCTCAAATGCTCTTTTTTACTCAACCCATTCTCAGGAGCAGGGTTCTGGAGTTTCACACACAGCACTCGTCAACAAAATAGCATTGAGTAGCTTCCCTTGCCTTTGTATTTCTAATAGTGTCTCATAGCATGTACAATCACACACACATGCACACACACACACGCACACACACACAGACGCACACACATACACACACTACACACACACACACATACACAGATGCACACATGCACACACACACACAGAAGATAAGTCCCTCAATACTCATCTGGCTAATGGGGTATTAAATTATTCGTTGTTCATGGAGTTTTAATTAAAGGCGTCATTAATTGAGATGTTTTCATTCTTCATTACCTCGTTATGCTGGGGCTACTTTCAATGATGTGACAAAACAAACAAGCAAACACTTCCTCAGTTTTCCCAGTGGAAAGAGGGATACAATTCCCATTCCCTTTGTGATATTATTCCCAAGCACAAAGCCTGGGAAATGATCCGATTTTCTCCTCATTGAAAAGAATGTGCTTTTGTATCAAAATACAAATGACTCTTGGAGGTGCAATTCAACAGTTTGATTCAAACCGTCTCATTTTCTGTTTTCTAGAAAACCCTTTCAATCAGCTGATATTTCTCAGGTTTAATCTTTCTAAGAGTAAATTACGGTATGTCCAAACCTGCACCAATCACAGTTAAACAACATAACATTTTGAAAAGGACATTCAGAGGTGATCTCTCGGTGACCTTCGAGGCGTCGAGAGGCGCCATGTCTTCACGGGAGACTGAGAGGATCGCGGCAATCTTTTCACTTCACAAACCCGTGGCCCTGTGCATATCTCCCTGTTGCCCATGCAGACGAAACACCCCCATGGTTTCAAATGAAAACAGGCTCTGGGATTACCATCTTGGTTCCTTCAGAGTTCAACGTAAAGAAACAAGTGCCACTGTATCAGTGGTTTAAATCTCCCCTCTGATTGGCTGAGGCCGATCGAGCTCGTTATATTTGAGGGTGATCAACGGCCGGGTGCTGTGTCATTTAAATTAACTTCCGCGTGATTCTTGTACCTGGCGTGCTAATCTGACGACTTGAGTTGATGGGATTGTTCGGTTCAAATGGTTGACGACACGGAATTAATGATTGTAAGGCTTACTTTAATTTACATGTTAATACAGGTTAAAACACAAAGCAGAGATTTGCAAGCGTAGGCATCCTGATATTTGGGTAAAATCGATATATGTAAGATTTGATTGTAACAGGCTGGCTCCACCAACACAAGTTCCCCAGGGGTCAGAACTTGGGACCTCTTCAGTTCTAACTTTCCCTAAAACCATGCGTAGTGATCTGTGTTCCGCACCCTCAAGTTCACAGGTCATATTCACAGACAGACACATTACCTCATGCCTGCATAGAGATCGCTGTATGTTCCTCTAGAAATAATAATATTAATAATAATAATAATAATAATAATAACATAAAACCTCCCGCAACCTGTCACTCCCCACCTGCTAGCCCCAATGAACCTTGAAAAAAAACGACACAACTTTCATGACACACACTGAATGAACTGCATTTTTTATTGATTCATAAATACATTTTCATGAATCAATAAAACCCTTTCTGCAATGCAGCCAGGCGGAACATACAGCAGGGAGAGGCTTAGCAGGAACAGAAGGCTGCGTTTAATATGTACTACCGCATGTAATAG
>NC_083763.1:74359986-74394986 GCF_963514075.1 Conger conger | reverse complement strand
TACCGTGGGGACCGTATCCTTGGCAACCCCCTTAATGGCTTGTTGGGGTGGGGGGTAGGGGGGGTGGGGAGGACTGTGTGTGTGGAACCAGCACAACAGGACCGCTGTTTGTGTTATAAATCAGGGCTGGGGCGGTGAGAACCTCTTCCCACATTTCTGTGTAAAAGAGTAATAGCTTATCTTACAATATTACTCGTATCAATGGGGTGTTGTGAATGCAATGAAGCTCTGAAAAAAATTATATCCTTGAATCATCTATCATCGAAAGCAGCAATATTCACAGCTGTCTGTACATGGTGCAAGTGTGTGTGTGTGTGTGTGTGTGTGTGTGCAAATGTGTGTGTTAGTGTGTGCCTGTATGTGTGTGTGTGCAGCTGTGTTAGTGTGTGCCTGTATGTGTGTGTGTTAGTGTGTGTGCCTGTATGTGTGTGTGTACCTGTTTGTGTGTGTGTTAGTGTGTGTGCCTGTATGTGTGTGTGTGTGTGTACCTGTTTGTGTGTGTGTTAGTGTGTGTGCCTGTATGTGTGTGTGTGTTAGTGTGTGTGCCTGTATGTGTGTGTGTGTGTGTGTGTGTTAGTGTGTGTGCCTGCCTGTGTATATAAGTGTGTACATGTGCTTATGTGTGTATGTGAGAGTGCTCGTCTATGTACGAGTGTGTGTTTATGTCCACCCTGTTCTACACTCACAGTGTGTTTCTCCAGTTGAACTCTACACGGATTCATTAGTGAGCCTGTACACTGAGGGACAGGAAATGGTCAATCAGGACCCAGAGGGGAAAAGGGAAGGGGCAAAAAAAGCTTTAATTTACCCCCCCCCCCCCCCCCCCCCCCCCGTCTGTAAAGAACGGCCAGCTGCCCTTACTGAATAAGTAGAGAAAAAAGCGTTTCAGTGTCTTTTCAGGGCCGATTTCCTCCCCCAGAATTTCTCCAGGGCTATGGATCAGCATATTGATTTATTTGGACCCCTTTGCTTGCGGGGACTTTCTGAATGCTCTTAGACTGCTCTTTTTTTCATCAGTGCTAAGCGCTGTTTCGACATTATCCAGCTTTTATCAGCAGTTTGAAATTAATTTGAGAGGAGGGATAGAGCGGATTTATCAGAGCAAAACTGAGATTAACACATTTAAATATTATCATCTCTGGATAGATAAATAGATAGATAGATGGATAGATAGATAGATCATTGCATTTATATAGCGCTTTTCTAGACACTCAAAGCGCTTTACAGTGATGAGGGTGAAACTTGCCTCAACCACCACCGCTGTGTCGCACCCACCTGGGTGATGCACGGCAGCCATTTTGTGCCTGAACGCTCACCACACACCAGGTGGAGAGGGAGGGAACAATGTCTTTTTCCCAATTGAATCAGGGGACGATTAGGTGGCAGGTTGAAAGAGCCAGGGTTGGGAATTTAGCCAGGATACTGGAGAAGCCCTTGCCACCCTGCCAGGCTGTATCACGGGTATCCCAAACAGTGGGCTTGTATCTAACATCATCATGGCAGGCCAGAGAAGAGCAACATCTCAATCTATGTTCATCACAATTATCATCACAGAGAGAGAATTGATTCATCCCGTCAAATGTCTAGCTGAAAGCGTTTTTCGCTTATGTAAGTTGCACAGGATAAGAAGGTCTGATGAATGTCTGAATGTAAATGCAATTGCATCTGTCGGGTCGTTTGCAAATACACATAATGTACACAACAAACTCTCAGTGTAAACTGAACTAAAAACATTCGTCTGACTCCAATAGGGACTGACAGTAGTAAAACCAAGTCAAGCTGGCAGCTGGTCTGAACTGGTCAACCAGCTAAACCATGTCGAGCTGGTCTGAACTGGTCAACCAGCTAAACCATGTTGAGCTGGTCTGAACTGGTCAACCAGCTAAACCATGTCGAGCTGATCTGAACTGGTCAACCAGCTAAACCATGTCAAGCTGATCTGAACTGGTCAACCAGCTAAACCATGTCGAGCTGGTCTGAACTGGTCAACCAGCTAAACCATGTCGAGCTCGTCTGAACTGGTCAACCAGCTAAACCATGTCGAGCTGGTCTGAACTGGTCAACCAGCTAAACCATGTCGAGCTGGTCTGAACTGGTCAACTAGCTAAACCATGTCGAGCTGGTCTGAACTGGTCAACCAGCTAAACCATGTCGAGCTGGTCTGAACTGGTCAACCAGCTAAACCATGTCGAGCTTGTCTGAACTGGTCAACCAGCTAAACCATGTCGAGCTGGTCTGAACTGGTCAACCAGCTAAACCATGTTGAGCTGGTCTGAACTGGTAAACCAGCTAAACCATGTTGAGCTGGTCTGAACTGGTCGACCAGCTAAACCATGTCGAGCTGGTCTGAACTGGTCAACCAGCTAAACCATGTTGAGCTGGTCTGAACTGGTCAACCAGCTAAACCATGTCGAGCTGGTCTGAACTGGTCAACCAGCTAAACCATGTCGAGCTGGTCTGAACTGGTCAACCAGCTAAACCATGTCGAGCTGGTCTGAACTGGTCAACTAGCTAAACCATGTCGAGCTGGTCTGAACTGGTCAACCAGCTAAACCATGTTGAGCTGGTCTGAACTGGTCAACCAGCTAAACCATGTCGAGCTTGTCTGAACTGGTCAACCAGCTAAACCATGTCGAGCTGGTCTGAACTGGTCAACCAGCTAAACCATGTTGAGCTGGTCAACCAGCTAAACCATGTCGAGCTTGTCTGAACTGGTCAACCAGCTAAACCATATCAAGCTGGTCTGAAATGGTCAACCAGCTTCCAGCTGTTTCAAAACCGAGCAGGGAAGTAAATGGTTGCCATTTCTATAGTGCCTTTATCCAGAGTGCTGTACAATTGATGCTTCTCATTCACCCATTCATATGCACGCTCACACACCAACGGCGATTGGCTGCCATGCAAGGCATCAACCAGCACGTCAGGAGCATTTGGGGGTTAGGTGTCTTGCACAGGGACACTTCGACACACCCAGGGTGGGATCGAACTGGCAACCCTCCCACTGCCAGACGACTGCTCTTACCACCTCAGCCAATGTCGCCCCGAGTAGTATTGCTAAATTGGCTAAAATGGAATGAGCTTCAAGAATTCCCAACACACCATGCAATGGCAAGGCTGCAGGGTGATTAATAGACTGCCCAACTCTGTAGCAGCTTTCACATCTGTGCTCCAAAGCAAATCAGGCATTTATTTATTTGCTGGTCAAATGCCATCGCCCAGAATGCACAATTTTGCACACTGAACATTTCTCAAACAGAACAATCGATTTATTAGAGCCAGCTCCCCCAAAAACCTGTATGAAATCCATCCATCCATCCATCCATCCACCCATTTTCCTAACCCGCTTATCCTGAACAGGGTCGCAGGGGGGCTGGAGCCTATCCCAGCATACATTGGGTGAAAGGCGGGAATACACCCTTGACAGGTCACCAGTCCATCGCAGGACACACACACCATTCACTCACACACTCATACATATGGGAAATTTAGACTCTCCAATCAGCCTAACCTGCATGTCTTTGGACTGTGGGAGGAAACCGGAGTACCCGGAGGAAACCCACGCAGACACGGGGAGAACATGCAAACTCCGCACAGAGAGGCCCCGGCCAACAGAGATTCAAACCCAGGACCTCCTTGCTGTGAGGCGGCAGTGCTACCCACTGCACTATCCGTGCCGCCCCAGTATGAAATGCATATGCTATCTCACTGCTCTGAGCCCGTTACTGGCCATGTGTGAAGCAGCTTACTTGCTTACTATTGTTTATGTACACTGGATAAGAACGCCATTAAGTAGGCTTTCTAAATGTAGTATACTTAAAATTATATATTACTCCAGATGATATATACATATTACCAGCGTTTGTTTGGATGGACAGCTAACATTTTGATTGGACAAACAAACTGTAGCCCCACCCACTTTTGATGTCACGATGCATCATTCCGGCATCACTATCAAAAAAACCATAGGAACCGTCCTGGAGAAAAGAACCAAAAAACCCCAAAGAGTGTAATTGTTGCTATAGCGATGGAGGTCTGGGCCCCGTGACAGAATCTGCTGCATTGTGTTTCATTTGCATATGAGTATGAGCACAAATAACCCCGCCTCTCTTGCTTCCTTATTCACTGTGTGATTCCCTAATGTGGGGTGCCTGTGGGCACAACTCCAGTGTGGTCGTCCTGACAAAAACCAAAGAAACCGGGCAGAAGCTGAAGCAATATTGACTCCAGCTTGCATGCAGTCCAGCCACACTCTACACAGAAACGAGCTGTCACAACCACCGTCTGTGTTCGCAAGTTGTTTGGTCTTCTAATGACGACCAAGTGTGTCATAATGATATTAACGCTCATAAATTCCACCAAATTATAGGATCAAAAATGTTGTCTTTATGATCCGGGAGTGATGTAACTCGCACAAACAGTGCGCCGCAGACATGATGAATTATTTCCAGGGCGTGTTTAAAAATGTAAAAGGGATTAGGAGGACGTGCCATGATCCGTCAACAAAACCAGACGGCGCAGTTGGAAGTGAGCTGAAAATAATTTTCACGCCGGGGATTAGAACACGCTTCTCTTTTTCACGCTGGCAGTCGTGACGGCGGAACGTTCCGGCGCACTTTGAGCGGAGCCGTCAGAGACACGGGCTGCGCCGTCTGACTCCGGTGTGGCTTTGTGGTCTCGACCCGTCACTCGGACCGAAAGTCCTCCTCTGAGCGAAGGGCAAAGAGAGATGAGTGTCCTCATGTGACTCTGCTGCTCAGATCTCAAGTCTCTAGAACTGTACTTTGCTGAAACCAGTACTAAGAGGGGCGGCGCGGATGGTGCAGTGGGTAGCACTGTCGCCTCACAGCAAGGGGGTCCTGGGTTCGAATCCCCGGTCAGCCAGGACCTCTCTGTGTGGAGTTTGCATGTTCTCCCCGTGTTTGCGTGGGTTTCCTCCCACAGTCCAAAGACATGCAAGTTAGGCTGATTGGAGAGTCTAAATTGCCTGTGTGTATGAGTGTATGAGTGTATGAGTGTGTGAGTGTGTGAGTGAATGGTGTGTGTGCCCTGCGATGGACTGGCGACCTGTCCAGGGTGTATTCCTGCCTTTCACCCAATGTATGCTGGGATAGGCTCCAACCCCCCTGTGACCCTGTTCAGGATAAGCTGGTTAAGATAATGGATGGATGGATGTACTAAGAGGGGCATTCAACAAAATAATAAACACATTATATTTTTGCTTTCACGGCAACAGGGGTTTTGTCACCCAAGACTTATCACACACTCTAATGTTATGTTATGATATAATGCTGGTGCCAACACCTCTCCTGTGTTATCAAGGTGTTGCTGTGGCAACAGCACTCCCTGAAAAACCTCCACTCGACCACCAAGGGCTCGGCATGCCTCATGGAGACAAGGGCGGTCAGAATTTCTGGGAGCAGGCACAGGTACAGGTGTTTGAGTTACAGGGGTCTGTAGACACGTCAGATACAGATGTATACAAGTACAGGTGTTTGAGTTGCAGGGGTCTGTAGACACGTCAGATACAGGTGTATACAAGTACAGGTGTTTGAGTTACAGGGGTCTGTAGACACGTCAGATACAGGTGTATACAAGTACAGGTGTTTGAGTTACAGGGGTCTGTAGACACGTCAGATACAGGTGTATACAAGTACAGGTTTTTGAGTTACAGGGGTCTGTAGACACGTCAGATACAGGTGTATACAAGTACAGGTGTTTGAGCTACAGGGGTGTTCAACATATCTGGACATACAGGTGTATCAGTAGAACAGTGAAGTGAAGGTGTGTGTGTGTTTGGGTGAGTTTATCACCGGCTGGGACAGGGAGTATGTGTGTGTGTGTGTGTTTGGGTGAGTTAATCACTGGCTGGGACAGGGAGTGTGGGTGTGTGTGTGTGTTTGGGTGAGTTTATCACCGGCTGGGACAGGGAGTATGTGTGTGTGTGTGTGTGTGTGTGTGTTTGGGTGAGTTAATCACTGGCTGGGACAGGGAGTGTGGGTGTGTGTGTGTGTTTGGGTGAGTTTATCACCGGCTGGGACAGAGAGTATGTGTGTGTGTGTGTGTGTGTTTGGGTGAGTTTATCACCGGCTGGGACAGAGAGTATGTGTGTGTGTGTGTGTGTGTGTGTGTGTGTGTGTGTGTGTTTGGGTGAGTTTATCACCGGCTGGGACAGAGAGTATGTGTGTGTGTGTGTGTGTGTTTGGGTGAGTTAATCACTGGCTGGGACAGGGAGTGTGGGTGTGGGTGTGTGTGTGTTTGGGTGAGTGTCAGAGTGGCACAGCAGTGACGGAACCTGTCCATTATGAACAGGATAATGTGTGAGAATGACGTTGTCAGACCTGATTATAAAAACAGAATGATGGACTCATAATGCGATGGAACAGAAGGTCGTGAGGACCTGGTCTTCACCTGCAGCGGTTCCAGGAACAGCTCGATCTGGCTCCCTTGGCGAGGGATCTATAAATGTCCCTGGGATGCAGTTTCCTGGGGTGTATGCGGGCCCTCATTCACAGCGCACACCCTCAGAAGGACGGAGAGGAAACTGCAGTGCGAGATCAGAGCCGCAATGGCCGCAATGCACCCGAATCCAGCATTTTTCTGCCACAAAGTTTTCTGCCACCGTTTGTGAACGTAAACATTTTTCAAATATAGGTTTTTTTTTTGTCGTCACATAAAGCTTGCATGATTGACTACATGTGTGCAGTCAGTTTTCATGCCTCTCTGACTAATTACTTTAATTCAAAACATCACATTCGATTAACCTAATGTACAGTCGCAAGAGAACTGTTTTCGACTGTACAGAGTGTACATTTGTATGGTACACTTATACCACTTATACCCCCCCTGCTTCCCAAAACAAACTAAAGCAAAGAGAAGGTCCCAGAAACAGCCGTTACTTAGTAGTGAAAGATTTGTGAGATGAAACATCAGGAAGGGTCTTGTGAGAACGAACACCGTCACGTTGGACTGTGGGCGCTTTGTCAGGGCGCTGCAGTCAGGAGATCGGGTCGTTCCTTATGCACAGACAGCCCTTGTGGCCCTTAATCGCGTTTCGGCCCAGTGCAGAGGATAACTGCTTTCCACAGGGGACCCTCACGATTAGATCCAGTTGGAAAAAATGTACAGACGAACTCTGAGTGACCCTGCTGTGTTTCAGGGTGTATGGATCTCACGGTGTTGTTGCTGAAGTAGGCTGCGTTAATTCACCGACACCAGCAGCGTCAAACTCCAATCCTGGAGCGCCGCAGTGTCCGCTGGTATTACTGGCATCCTTTCAATCAGCAGCCAATTCAGGTCTTGCGAACAAGGTGTGTGCCAATGAAAAACTTTGAAATTCACCTCTTGTGCTGAAACACAATAAAAACCAGCGGACACTGTGGCCCTCCAGGACTGGACTTTAACCCCCCTGTAAGAAACCCCCCAAATACACCAAAAGGCGGAAGTATCCGAGAGGTGAAGGAAACGCGCGTAGTCTGACCATTGCTACTGGAACAGGGTTAATTTTATTTTGTTCTTGTTTATCTGACTCCAAAAGATAAGTTCAACTGCTCCTCTGTTCTAACAGTTCAACCAAAGGAACTGCAAATGTCCGCCAATAGTGTGGCTCTCTATATGATCGCTATCTATTTGTATAGACGCGGACGTGCCTGTGGCCTGTATAGCCTACAATTGCATACAATGTGCATTGCAGAAATAGAATGCCAATGTGTTACAAGAATTACAAGTTGTAATAGGAATGGCTATATGCAAATAGTGCGCAGGAGATCGTATTAGTGAGTCTCCTCAAACCATTCCACATTCCCTCTATATACCCAGGGTTTACAGGAAAATAACAAATCATCAATAAAGAGTCACAATATGGCTGTAACAATGGTCCTGCTGATGCTATTTCTGTATGTCCAACAATCCTGGCTAACTTTTGTATTACAGCTGGATGCTGACTCACAGGTAACTTGCATTACCTGTGGTTTACTCCTACAAGATCTTTATTCAGCAGCCAGTGTTACTACACCACCAATGACGCCAAACTATTTCCCACATCATTAGCTATCTAAAGACACCAAACACTGTATGTGGAAAACCCATGGTTCATACAGTGCTATTTCAACTCATCAGTTCTGGGAGCATTCCACTGAGGTGGCAGAATTGCGCAGAGGCAGCTCAATGATGGGAGCAATAGTCCTGTATTGACGAGCGCTGTCTTTTCATCAAGCCCTGCTGACCCAGCTGTACACTTCTCAGCCAGCCTCACACTGGTCCTCTGAACAGGGCTGCTTCAGCACGGAGACGCTCTTCATCGCGTGTCTCTGCGTCTGAGGCAGATTTACAGCGGCTGTAAGTAGGTCATCTTCTCTCCTCCCGGGTCTGCTGTGTCTCCGCACCAACTGTGACTGTCACATCACAGAGAGAGAGAGAGAGAGAGAGAGAGAGAGAGAGAGAGACAGAGAGAGAGAGAGAGTGTGTGTGTGTGTGAGAGAGAGATGGAGAGAGAGAGAGACATAGAGGAGGGGAGAGGGAGAGAGAGAGTATGTGTGTGTGTGAGAGAGAGAGAGAGAGATAGAGAGATAGAGAGAGAGAGAGAGAGAGAGAGAATATATGTGTGTGTGTGAGAGAGAGAGAGGGAGACAGAGAGATAGTCTGTGCATATGTGTGAGAAGGAGAGAGAGTGCGTGTGTGTGTGAGAGAGAGAACAGAGAGAGAGAGAGAGTGTGTGTGTGTGAGAGAGAGAGAGACACAGAGAGAGAGAGTATGTGTGTGTGAGACAGAGAGATGGAGAGAGAGAGAGACATAGAGGAGGGGAGAGGGAGAGAGAGTGTGTGTGTGTGAGAGAGAGAGAGAGAGGGAGAGAGAGACAGAGAGGAGGGGAGAGGGAGAGAGTGAGAGACAGGGAGATATGGAGGGATGGGAGTGCGAGAGAGATTAATAGAGAGAGAGAGAGGGGGGGATAGAGTGAGCAAGAGAGAGAGAGACAGAATACCAGAAAGTGAGGGATTGGCGAGCATGGAGATTAAGTAAATAAGCAAGCGGTTGTGTAATACTTTCTGCTAACACACCACACAACTGTTGGAGTATCAGGTGTAAATCCATTGTATTATGTTATTGTGGAAGTGAACTGTATTCATGGTGTTTAGCTTAGTGCTGCCCTGTTCTGCATTCTTTCCTATGGCCCTACCTTTTTACTGCCCCTTTGCCTGACAACACGCATTTGAAATAATCTATTATTATAATTAATCTTCAATTGAATCTGATTCTCAGAGATTGCCACCTAGTGGTGGAGAATTGTGTGGCACAGTATTTTCAGTGTATGCTATTTGAGCAATATGAATGGCATTGTGTCATACATGTTTTACAATTTCAGTGCACTGAATGAATGAACATATCAAAAAAGGTATATTTGACTCTGACAGGTAGTGTATCATTGCCGTCCTTGTGGCGGATATTTACTTTAGAAGGTAATGCGTATTGCTCAGCAGATAAAAAGTGTGTGTGCACAGGTACATGCAGAAGTGTCAGGGGAATGAGGGGGAGCGATGAGTAAAAATGATTGCCATGTTACACGCGCCCCCAAACACGCTCAATCATTTCACACAGCGTCTCCCTTCTTCCTCCGAGACCGAGCGTAATTTGCATTTCATTTCTGGCCCCATCCGTTCCGCAAGACCCAAGACCCTGCAGAACTCCAGAACCAGGCTGAAAAAAAACATGAACCTGGAGCTGTTCTCTCCCTTTCTCTCTCTCCCCCGTTCTCTATCTCCCCCTTTATCTGTCTCTCCCTTTCTCTATCTCTCCCTTTATCTATCTCCCCCTTTCTCTATTTCCCTATCTCCCCCTTTCTCTGTCTCTCCCTGCCTCTATCTCTTCCTGTCTCTATCTCTCCCTGCCTCTGTCTCTCCCTGTCTCTTTCTCTCAATTTCTCTTCCACTGCAAATTATTTTTATTTACAAGGGACAGTGCACATTAATCAACATTTTCCACATCAGTTTCCGCATCAATGTAAATATGGCAGAGTTAGGAAATAAGCTACTTGTCATCTGTAGTCCCTAACCTGCATGTCTTTGGACTGTGGGAGGAAACCGGAGTACCCGGAGGAAACCCACACAGACACGGGGAGAACATGTATACGCCCTGCAGAAAGGCCCGGGCAGGGTTTAGATCCCAGGACCTCCTTGTTGCGTGGCGACAGTGCTATGGGCTCTTGAGCAAGGCCCTTAACCCTGCATTGCTCCAGGGGAGGATTGTCTCCTGCTTAGTCTAATCAACTGTACGTCGCTTTGGATAAAAGTGTCAGCCAAATGACATGTAATGTAATGTAATGCTATCCACTGTGCCACTGTATACTGACCCAGTCGAGACGGTGCAGAGGTCAGACTGTAGCCTGAAGGTCAAAGGTCAGACTGCCAGGTGCGACTCTGCTGCCTCCCCCCCCCCGCCCCCTTTTTTTTTAATTTTTTTTTTTAAGATTTTGGGAGTTTGGTGGAGAGGGGTTGACTTGAGCCCTCTTTAAACCCAGATTCCTTTTGAACCTGTACAGTCCTCCAATTGGGATTTGTGATGCCCTCTTGTGGACAATATATTCATTACAGAAATTCAAGATTTAACCGACACACTAAAATCATGGTGTCCCTGCGTATGTTTGCATGTTTATATCGGTATACAGTGTAATATAATATAATATACTATTAGTTTGGTGTAGTGAGACAGGTTAGGATAAAATGTTGTACACGAATATTAACTCTTTTCTTTCCGCACTCCCTTATCCCTCTCTTTCTTGTCTTCTCTCAATCTATCTCTCTCTCTCAATCTCTCTCCCTCTCTCTCACACACACATCAACCATCTGAAGTCTCTGGCTCTTTTTCAAGGTCGTACACACATTTACACGCACAAAGAAATCTCAGGTTTATTTCGTTTTCTCATGTAATTTCATTTCATATCTGTGCGAGTTATCATTCATGTAAAGCAGCCACTGACCACAGTCCATACAGTGTAAAGACCTCTGTGAAAATGTAAACTGACTGAAACACAGACTCACATCACATCCACGCCCAGCTATCTAATCTCACACTGTGTCCTTTCCAGGGATTTCACGCCAAGACACACATAGACACAGGGGATTCTGGGAAATTAAACTGGCTCTCACAAGAGATTGTGCGACCGCTGTGAGCTGTGTGTAATCCGTCTGTGGAGATGTGCCAATGATATCACTGGCACTTGCACAAATTAACTACCCCCACCATCTACAGATACCCCCGCACCCCGCGGCTAGGGGCTGTTAAAAGGCTGAGGGGGTATTAAAAGCGAGAGATAGAGAGAGAGAGTGAAAGAGAGAGAAATATAGAGAGGGGAGAGAAAGTGAGGGGAGAGATAGAGAGAGAGAGAGAGAGAGAGAGTGGGGGGATAGAGAGAGAGTGGGGGAGAGAGAGAGAGTGAGAGGGAGAGAGAGCGAGTGGGGGGAGAGAGAGGGAGGGTGAGAGAGTGAGTGGAGAGAGAGGGAGGGTGAGAGAGTGAGTGAGAGAGGGGGAGAGAGATGAAAGAGAAGAATACGAGAACATGGAGGAAGAAAAAGTAAATAAGCACGAGGGAACGTGAAACTTTCTGTTAAAACATCACACAACTGTTGAAGTATAATATACGTACAGTAAATCCTTTGGATTATGTGACCATACCATACCATACACCATATTACATTACATTATTGGCATTTGGCAGACGCTCTTATCCAGAGTGACGTACAGTTGATTAGACTAAGCAGGAGACAATCCTCCCCAGGGTTAAGGGCCTTGCTCAAGGGCCCAGCGGCTGTGCGGATCTTATTGTGGCTACACCGGGATTAGAACCACTGACCTTGTGGGTCCCAGTCATTTACCTTAACCACTACGCTACAGGCCGCCCTACTGGCGGTTTAGTGGCGCTCCGTTTAGCATTCTTTCTATGGCCCTACCTTTTTTACTGCCTTTCTGAAGGCGATAGATCAGCGCAAGAGTGAGTGAAATAGTGTTAGTCTCTCTCTCTCTCTCTCTCTCTTTCCCTCTCTACTCCCCCCATCTCTCCAGTGGAACCCTCTTCACGTTCTCTGTGACAGCGACCTGGCGTGTTGTGCTGTCTCTCCGGCTGATTCCGGCTGCTGGCTTGTTAAACATGCAGCTACACGTGTAGCGGTGGAGCTGAATCATTCAGTGAGGTTAAACCACTTACCTCCATCCAACAAGATCAGTATCCAGCACCGGAGCGTTATTAATAAATCAGGGATGACATAAATATTTGAAACCAGCTTCCTAGTTCACCTGTATCCGTGGAAGTTATGTCACGTGACCCACCACTAGTCAGCACTGGGATATGTAAGTGCAGATTAACATTTCCACACAATAGTCTGCGTCCGTATATTTCTGTGCTTTTAATGTGTCCATCCAGTGAAATATTAATGTGCTATCAAAAGGACTGCCAGGTGTTAGTAGCTATGATGGAATCATTTATATGCTCACTATAATCTTCTAATTCTCTTGCTGAACACTGTCTTTGTTTAAGTAACTTGGATTGTTTGACAGCTGTGTTACTCCTGTGTGCAGTAGGGCTGTGATTTCAGGGTTCTGGGTTTGAGCAGATCCTTCAGTACGCAGTTTGCATGTTCTTTCTGTGTTCGTTTGGGCTTTGGCTCTGGCACACTTGCTTATTTTTTGTTTTTACTGTAACTACATTGTGTTAAACAAATAAAATGTGCCAAAATAAATGAAAAATGAAAACTAAGATCGATGCTTGGAGCACATGTTTACAGAAAGTCCTCTGTCTCCCTCTGGTGGCTAAAACTGAACAGAAAAAAAAGTACACAAGCAAACAAATGCATTGAATACAATACAACCATATGTTAGGAAGTTAGATTACAGAACAGACACACAGAACACATTACATATGCAGAGGGATAGCCTTGAGAGGCAGGCAGTATATATAGCATTTATATATGATTTATACAGCATGTTTCTCATATTCAAATCACTTTGCAGTGATGTGGGGGATAAACTCACCTCAACCACCACCAATGTGCATGCACCGGCAGCTATTGTGCCACAATGCTCACCTCACATCAGCTGAGGTGGAAATATATTTTTTTTCAGCCAATTAAATCAGAGGATGATTAGGTTGCAGGTTGAAAGAATTTAGCCAGTACACTGGGGAACCCCTCACTCTTTGCAAAGAGTGTCATGGGATCTTTAATGACCGCAGCAAGTCAGGGCCTTGATTTAACATCTCACCCAGAAACAGCGTCTCCGACAGCACAGTGTCCCCATCTCTGTTACTCTGTTGGGGTCTTATGCAGACAGTAGACAGTGCTCTGTTGGGGTCAGATGCAGACAGTAGACAGTGCTCTATTGTGGTCAGACGCAGACAGTAGACAGTGCTCTGTTGTGGTCAGATGCAGACAGTAGACAGTACTCTGTTGGGGTCAGACGCAGACAGTAGACAGTGCTCTGTTGTGGTCAGATGCAGACAGTAGACAGTGCTCTGTTGTGGTCAGATGCAGACAGTAGACAGTGCTCTGTTGGGGTCAGACGCAGACAGTAGACAGTGCTCTGTTGGGGTCAGACGCAGACAGTAGACAGTGCTCTGTTGGGGTCAGACGCAGACAGTAGACAGTGCTCTGTTGGGGTCAGACGCAGACAGTAGACAGTGCGCTGTTGGAGTCAGACGCAGACAGTAGACAGTGCTCTGTTGGGGTCAGACGCAGACAGTAGACAGTGCTCTGTTGGGGTCAGACGCAGACAGTAGACAGTGCTCTGTTGGGGTCAGACGCAGACAGTAGACAGTGCTCTGTTGGGGTCAGATGCAGACAGTAGACAGTGCTCTGTTGGGGAGGGATGCAGACAGTAGACAGTGCTCTGTTGGGGTCAGATGCAGACAGTAGACAGTGCTCTGTTGGGGTCAGACGCAGACAGTAGACAGTGCTCTGTTGGGGAGGGATGCAGACAGTAGACAGTGCTCTGTTGTGGTCAGACGCAGACAGTAGACAGTGCTCTGTTGTGGTCAGATGCAGACAGTAGACAGTACTCTGTTGGGGTCAGACGCAGACAGTAGACAGTGCTCTGTTGTGGTCAGATGCAGACAGTAGACAGTGCTCTGTTGTGGTCAGATGCAGACAGTAGACAGTGCTCTGTTGGGGTCAGACGCAGACAGTAGACAGTGCTCTGTTGGGGTCAGACGCAGACAGTAGACAGTGCTCTGTTGGGGTCAGACGCAGACAGTAGACAGTGCTCTGTTGGGGTCAGACGCAGACAGTAGACAGTGCGCTGTTGGAGTCAGACGCAGACAGTAGACAGTGCTCTGTTGGGGTCAGACGCAGACAGTAGACAGTGCTCTGTTGGGGTCAGACGCAGACAGTAGACAGTGCTCTGTTGGGGTCAGACGCAGACAGTAGACAGTGCTCTGTTGGGGTCAGATGCAGACAGTAGACAGTGCTCTGTTGGGGAGGGATGCAGACAGTAGACAGTGCTCTGTTGGGGTCAGATGCAGACAGTAGACAGTGCTCTGTTGGGGTCAGACGCAGACAGTAGACAGTGCTCTGTTGGGGAGGGATGCAGACAGTAGACAGTGCTCTGTTGGGGTCAGATGCAGACAGTAGACAGTGCTCTGTTGGGGTCAGATGCAGACAGTAGACAGTGCTCTGTTGGGGAGGGATGCAGACAGTAGACAGTGCTCTGTTGGGGTCAGATGCAGACAGTAGACAGTGCTCTGTTGTGGTCAGATGCAGACAGTAGACAGTACTCTGTTGGGGTCAGACGCAGACAGTAGACAGTGCTCTGTTGGGGAGGGATGCAGACAGTAGACAGTGCTCTGTTGGGGTCAGACGCAGACAGTAGACAGTGCTCTGTTGGGGTCAGATGCAGACAGTAGACAGTGCTCTGTTGGGGAGGGATGCAGACAGTAGATAGTGCTCTGTTGGGGAGGGATGCAGACAGTAGACAGTGCTCTGTTGGGGTCAGATGCAGACAGTAGACAGTGCTCTGTTGGGGAGGGATGCAGACAGTAGACAGTGCTCTGTTGGGGTCAGACGCAGACAGTAGACAGTGCTCTGTTGGGGTCAGACGCAGACAGTAGACAGTGCTCTGTTGGGGTCAGACGCAGACAGTAGACAGTGCTCTGTTGGGGTCAGACGCAGACAGTAGACAGTGCTCTGTTGGGGAGGGATGCAGACAGTAGACAGTGCTCTGTTGGGGAGGGATGCAGACAGTAGACAGTGCTCTGTTGGGGAGGGATGCAGACAGTAGACAGTGCTCTGTTGGGGTCAGATGCAGACAGTAGACAGTGCTCTGTTGGGGAGGGATGCAGACAGTAGACAGTGCTCTGTTGGGGTCAGACGCAGACAGTAGACAGTGCTCTGTTGGGGTCAGATGTAGACAGTAGACAGTGCTCTGTTGGGGAGGGATACAGACAGTAGACAGTGCTCTGTTGGGGTCAGACGCAGACAGTAGACAGTGCTCTGTTGGGGTCAGATGCAGACAGTAGACAGTGCTCTGTTGGGGTCAGACGCAGACAGTAGACAGTGCTCTGTTGGGGAGGGATACAGACAGTAGACAGTGCTCTGTTGGGGTCAGACGCAGACAGTAGACAGTGCTCTGTTGGGGTCAGATGCAGACAGTCTTAGCCAGGAAAGGCATATGCTCAGAGAGGGAGAATTGACAAATCATTTCATTTATTCTGGCAGCACATCTGATGAACACATCAGCAGATGGAGATATGGATTTATGAACTGGCAAATTCTGCACTGTCCCCTTGCTCATCTGCTCATCTCTCTCTCTCTCTCTCTCTCTCTCTCTCTCTCTCTCTCTCTCTCTCTCTCTCTCTCTCTCTCTCTCTCTCTCTCTCTCTCTCTCTCTCTCTCTCTCTCTCTCTCTCTCTCTCTCTCTCTCTCTCTCTCACACACATGCATGCCCGCACAATTGATTAGACTAAGTCTATTGACTAAGACTCAGACTTCCGGTGGGGAGAAGCTTCCGGAAAGTGAGCGATGCGATCGATCCGCCCCGGCGTCTCTCCAGGGGTGACGGACACATTTCCCCAGCGCTGTTCCTGTGAGCTGCGCCTCCCCTGTGAGCTGCGCCTCCCCAGTGCTCTCGTCACCTCCTCGCATGGGGGAGGTGACTCATGTTCGCCCTACCTCTGCCTTCTCAAGCCCGTTGGCACAGGGCGCGGTGTGTATGCAGGTTTTAATCCCAACCAATCATCCCTTTCGGTCCCAAGCCCAATATGAAGCGGCTCCACCCAAAATTTAGTTGGGTTTTAGTAGGGGCTCAAAACAGTCGTCTAGCAGTCATTTCGATTGGTTGAAAGGGTATAAGGTCGAGATTTTACGGTTGTTATGGCAGTCTTAATGCTGCTTTAATTGATTCCAATGACTGATTCAGCCATATGCATTCAACTGCATTAAAGCACAGAATATAAGCAACAGTTGTTATTGAGACAACAATTTCACTTTATATATATTATGTGAAAACCAACAGTCCTAATTCAGCAAATATTTGTGATAGTTATTGTGTTTATTTAATCTTTGAGGCTGGACTGAAAGCCAGCATACACACGGCACTGACCACGGCTCTGCCTGCTCTGCTGGGAAGCTGTTCCAGAGGAGCATGTGCCCCCTGCAGGCCATGCGTGGTACTACATAGTGTTTGTGTGTCCGCTGAGATTATTCATCTTTACTCACCCAACACCGCAGAGTCTCCTGCATTTCCTGCACCTTTCCCGTCTCACTGAAGACGAGGAACGGGGCTGCTGTGTGTGTGTGTGTGTGTGTGTGCGTGTGTGTGTGTGTGTGAATGTGTGCATGTGTGTGTGTGCGGCGTGCGTGCGTGTGTGTGTGTGTGTGTGTAGTGTGTGCGTGTGCGTGTGTGAGTGTGTGTGTGTGTGTAGGTGTGTGTGTATGTGCAGTTGTGTGCTTATGTGACTGCAATATCTGTTTCAGTGTGCGCTGAAGATGTAAAAAAAAGTATTTGTGTGTCTGCGTGTGCATGTGTGTGTTTGTTTGAAACGTTAAAGTGTTTGCTTTTCAGTATAACCCTGGGACCTTATAGACGGCCTGTATAAAGCATTATGTGATGGCCTCCATGTGTTTCAAACCGTGGCCCTCATGCGTTCTATGCAAAATAAATGGTAAATGGACTGCATTTATAGAGTGCTTTTTCCAGCCTCTCGGGCTACATGAGACACATTACAATGAATGCCTCTCATTCACCCATTCACACACACACACACACACACACACACACACTCACACACACACACACACACACACACACACACACACACACACACACACACACATGCGCCAACCAGCTGGTCAGGAGGAACTGGGTGTCTTGCCCAGGCAAACTTCGACACACCCTGGGTGGTACACACCGGGATGGAAGGCAACTCTCAGCTCTCAGCTCCTAAGATGTCACAGTCAAAAACAAAGAGCCTTTCTTGATGTACTGGGCTCGGTTTGTATTGGGTGTCAAAATCAAACAAGTACACTTTGTGACGTAAGCGGAGCTTCTGTAACGCACACTGACATGCGCTAAAATGTAAAATCAAGAAAGAGAAGCTTCCTGTCGACTTCCTCAACCAGAAGAGTCACCTTTTAGCAAAGCAATAAAGGGCCTGATTCGCCCGGCGTTGCCATTATGAACGAGCCGCAGTGGCGGGCGGTATAAAGGGCACGGAGACGAAGATGACTTCCCTCCACAAAATGGCAGCGATGTGAGGAAGCCAGGTTTATTATTTATCCGTTTATCGGTTTTATTGAGGCCAGTGCAGAGTTTGCAGGTTCGACTCCTCCAGTGGCACAGCGCCATTGTGCCCCTGAGTGGGGTACTTAACCTGCATTGCCTCTGTGCGCGAATGGATGATATGTAAAAGACGGTACGAGGTGTAAGTCACTCTGGATAACAGAGGATGCTGTAGCCGCGCGGAGTGCGGAGTGTATTGAGCTCGGATTTCATGCTAGAATTAGCCTCAGTCAGCGGCTCATTGGAGGGAATAGGTGGAGCTGGGTGCTGTGTGTGTTCACATGCCTCCTCGTGCCAGACACGCTGACTCAGCAGGTTTTAATGTCAGTGCTCTGGGGTCTAGGGTTGTGCTGCATGCTAAAACCGCCTTGAGATTTATTAAATGCACACACACACGCGCACACACACTCACGCAACACAGGCACACACTCACCCAACACACACACATACACTCACACACTTACGCATACCCACACTCACGCAACACACACGCGCACAACTACACACACACACACACACACACACACACACACACATACATACACACACAGACACACACATACGGACGTAGGCAATGACACGCACACATATACACACACACAGATACAGCAATGCATGCATGCAGACACATTATTATTATTATTATTATTATTATTATTATTATTATTATTATTATTATTATTATTTTAAAGGAACATTTTATAAGATCACCATTATAATACTCTTCCTGTATTCCTTTAGTGAAACACTAGAGGGCAGGCTTTTACTGCCTATCAAATAATGCAAATCCAGCTCTTGCGCTGTCCTCTTGGCTCTCTGTTGCATTTTCTATCACAGCTCATACCTCTGTGAGACCGGCAAAGTGCCGCCATTTTGATTGCAGTTTATTGACACTTACCTTTAGCGTCCTGTTCCATCCGATCCTCCGTGTAGGAGCAGAAACTGCACTCAGTGCTTGGGGATCGGGGAGTCTGTCCTCCATGACAGTTGTTGAGTGACATAGCGGTGACGTACGTTTACAGATGTAGGGAGAGTGTGAGGCTTGTGCAATAGCTCTGAGCTCATTTTCATGGGCTTGATGCCCCTGAGGCAACATTAGCTCAGGTGATAAGTGCTGCTGTATGGCAGTCAGAGGGTTGCTGGTTCGATTCCCTGCCCTGGTTATGTCAAAGCATCTCTGAGCGAGACACCTGAACCCCGATTGCTCCGGTCGCCAGCTCGGTTGGTGTCTTACATGGCGCCCTTTTGCTGTTGGTGGCTGTGAATGAGAGGCATTCATTGTAAAGTGCTATTCACACTATATAAATGCAGTCCATTTACCAAAGTGGGAGAACTTTCCTCGGATTGCCTTTCCTCCATTCAAATCCCTTGATACGAGCTAAATTCCGGATCAGCACTCAATAGTCCAATGAGACCTGGGTCAATTACTTAATTGATTTGGATGAAAATACTTTTCTTTGCTTGCCTAGTGCATTTGCCAGGAGAGCCGCAGGGTCCTCACTCCTGGTCCTGGAGAGCCGCAGGGTGTGCTGGGGTCCTCACTCCTGGTCCTGGAGAGCCGCAGGGTGTGCTGGGGTCCTCACTCCTGGTCCTGGAGAGGCGCAGGGTGTGCTGGGGTCCTCACTCCTGGTCCTGGAGAGGCGCAGGGTGTGCTGGGGTCCTCACTCCTGGTCCTGGAGAGCCGCAGGGTGTGCCGGGGTCCTCACTCCTGGTCCTGGAGAGCCGCAGGGTGTGCTGGGGTCCTCACTCCTGGTCCTGGAGAGCTGCAGGGTGTGCTGGGGTCCTCACTCCTGGTCCTGGAGGGCCGCAGGGTGTGCTGGGGTCCTCACTCCTGGTCCTGGAGAGCCGCTGGGTGTGCTGGTTTTTGTTCTCACTCAGCACTTAATTAATCAATTAAAGTAATGTCATCCCGTAATGACATGCAGTGGTGATGTCATCCCGTGGTCACGTCATCCAGCAGTAGGCTTTCAGAAAGCACTCGTGTCAGAGAGAGGTCTGACAGATTTTCTCATTTCCTTTCTCTCTGCTCCTGCCTTGTTTTGTGTTGTCTCTGGGACGCGCAGGGGGAAGGACTCCTGACGAATTGCCCGTGACTCTTCGACTGAGCGCGCCCTGAACAAACGGCACGCAGACGCTTGGCGAAATTGGATTCGCGCTGAGGGATTCCCGTTCTCGCACGATGTTGGGCTGTCTGTCTTGTCGAGATCTCAGACACCTAATTAACGCTCAGTCTCTCTGAGTCTCAGTGTGTGAAACTATCAATTAGACTATCAATTTCCCCTCCGTTCAGAGGATACGCGTAACGTGGAAATATGCGTCCTTTTTTACGTTATATTCTATTCTATATTATATATCTACTCATCTACTCCTGTATTTCTGCACATAATGCTTCTGTATTGTTGATTGTTTGCATTGGTGGCATACCATGGGATGTACTAGAAAAAGGCCTTCAGTCATCTTACCTGTACTGGATGATTGCTCTCCATCTGTTGCCGTTTACTTTTCCTGATGATCAATCATGCAATCTCACAATGCACCGCTTCTCTCTCTACTCTGCTATATGCTGCCAGGCATAGTGTGTAATATCCATGCTGTGCTACACCTGGTGACAACTTCATTAGGCAGACTTGTACACCAGCTCATTAATGCAAATATCTAAGCAGCCAATCAGGTGGCTGAAACTCAGTGCATAAAAGCATGCAGGCATGGTCAAGAGGTTCAGCTGTTTTTTCAGAGGGGGCATAAATGTGATCTAAGTGACTTTGACTGTGGAATGATTGTTGGTGCCAGATTGGGTTTGAGTATCTTAGTAACTGCTGATTTCTAGAGTTTAAATAGAATGGTGTGGAAAGGAAACCAAAATATCCAGTGAGCAGCAGTTCTGTGGGTGAAAACGCCTTGTTAATGAGAGGTCAGAGGAGAAGGGCCAGACTGGTCAAAGCTGACAGGAAGGCGAGGGAAACGCAAATAACCACACATTACAACAGTGGTACGCAGATGAGCATCTCTGAACACGCATGTCAAACCTCTGAGTGGATAGGCTACAGCACCAGAAGACCGATAAGTCCAAATAAATAAAGTCTAATAAATACCTAATAAAGTGGCAAGCGAGTGTGTCGTTTCTTGTCATCTGTTATCTCTCATTATGCGCGCATGTGTGTATGAATAGGAAATGTTGAGTCACGGCGTATTGTAAGTCTCGTTACGGCTCCTCGCTGCAGTAAATTACAGCATTAGAGCTTTACCATCACATTAACTGCAGCTCATATGAAAGAAAACCTTTCTCAGAGGGGCCACAGATCAGACCTGGGAGCTATGATCTGACATTTATCAAAACGGAATGAATCCCGCAACTTTAATTAATTTGTGAAAGTGCGCTCGCAATAGTCAACTACATTATGCTTCTCCTAATACGACAGGCAGAGGAACCGCAACTTTGGTTAGACTTTCTGTCACAGATAGAAATTGTTACAGAAACGTTACTTAAACTTGAATTCTATTCGGAAGGCAGTTTTTTTTCCAGCCACATTATATCAAATCACTAGCCACAACAGAAGTGTTTTATCTGATCCAGGCAGTGATTACTGAGTCATAGCTAAACCAGTCGGGTTGACAGTACATCCATGCTTACATTACATTACATTATTGGCATTTGGCAGACGCTCTTATCCAGAGCGATGCACGGTTGATTAGACTAAGCAGGAGACAATCCTCCCCTGGAGCAAGGGCCCAGTGGCTGTGTGGATTAGAACCACCAACCTTGCGTGTCATTTACCTTAACCACTACGCAACAGGCCGCCCCTTATATATGCTTATATAAGTCAGAATAATGAAACAGGGATGAGACAATTATGATGTCACCTTACTGGTAGAAAGCAGAGAGGAGCTCCACCAATCATAGAGTGTGTTGAGCGCTGGGGAGATAGCACTTCCTGTTAGCGCCAAAACCATTTCCTGGCCACACAGAGACAGCATTCACAGTCGCATCGAATACAACAACAACAGCAGCATGGGCACCGGAACGACCCAAATCTCACCAAATCTCACGGGCGCTGGCTGCGTGGTTGGGTGACCACGCCCCCATATGCTTTCCTTCTTTCTACCAAATTGTTGGTCCCTGTAAGTGAAGCAAGGCCTTAAATCATTATTTTTGGTGTGTTTGAGGCTGAGAATGTCCTGGGGTTACTGCCGCATGTGTAAGGAAGTCAAAGGGAATTCTGCTCGGGACCAGAAACTATCACACCAAATTAGCCACAGTGGGTTTAAAATTTCACGGTACTAAATAATAAATGTGTTTTTCATAATCATGGGCATTCAGTTGAGTGATTCCAATGGATTTTTGATGATACCGTCTGGTGAATCTTTCGCAGACTATTTCTGTGTCAATTTTAAAAACCAAAACATATCAGAATCGATCCGATGCCTCCACCGGTTGGTTAGATCCATCTGTCATGAAAAACAAAACACAAAAAAGTTCATTTTATTTGATTTTATTGTCAACCACCAATCCTGCCCTTTGTGCAACATGGAGAGAACAAAACAGTTCTCCCAAAAAAATTATAATGGCTATGCATTCTCTATTCAATAAATAACACATAAAACTGTGCTAATGGCTTATTCCTACTGATAAACAATAATGAATCATAATGAATTAATAGATATATATATATCATTGCATTTACTGTATATAGCTCTTTTCTAGACACTCAATGCATTTTACAGTGATGTGGGAGAAACTGGCCTGAACCACCACCAATATATGACACCCACCTGGGTGATGCATGGCAGCCATTCCGTGCCAGAACGCTCACCACACACCAGCGTGGAGGAGAGGGAGAAAACAATGTTTTTACCAATTGAATCAGGGGATGGATAGGTAACAGGCTGAAAGAGCCAGGGCTGAGAATTTAGTCAGGATACCAGGGAACCCCCTACTCCTTATGAATGGGAGTGTCATGCGATCTTTAATGTACATGACAAGTCATTAAAGGAAAACCTGTGGAATGTCTGTGGATAAACAACCTTCACCCGGACAAATGGCAGAGAAAGAGAGAGTGATCTGCAGAAAAGTGACTCAGGGAGACCTCTTTCTTCACACTGTCTCCCCACTGTCTGACTCTGCCTGAGGGGAAAATGCATCACGTTGGGAAAGGGCTCGACAGCGGAGTTGGAAACAAGTGAATCCTTCATCGGTTGGCGAGCTTAGTCTTTTTTTTTTTCAGTTTATGTGAAATTAGCGTTCACCAACCCCCCACCCCCCCCCCCCACCCCCACTTCAGCTTTATTGTAATTATCTTTAACGTTAGCCGCATGCACATTTAGTCGTTAAGAATAAATTAAATCGCTGAGACGTAACAATTTTCTCGTTCTTCCACCAAAAATAAGAAGAAGCTGGCTACCAAACGTGAAATGCATTAAGTCTAATGGAGCCACTCGCGTGCCAGAATAATTATGGTGCTTTGCTACTGTTAATAAAAGCCACAGACACACTTCATTTTTAATAGAAAGAGAACAAGGAGTCTTCAAAGACGAAAAAAGTATTTGGTGAAGAAGGTCGAGGTAACCGCGGTGATCGGAAAGGCTAACTGGAACGTGGGGAGGCTTGCGTATGTGGAACACAACCTGGGGCCTTGTGCATTTAACCCTTTAAGGTGTCAAATCATATACCTTCAGTTAAGAACATTGTGATGCTGATGTCACAATCAAGACTGGGGACCGTTAGCAATGGAGTTCTAGAACTGACTTCCAATTTTGAAAACTCTTCAACGGGCCTTCAACTATCTGCAGGCACTGAAAGGCAGAAAAACCTTATACACTGCCATACAGGTAGACAGACCGACAGACTGACAGACAGACAGACAGATAGATAGATAGATTAATTTATGTTGCGCTTTTCTCAGGTCATACTCAAAGCACTTTACACTGATGAGGGGGAAACTCGCCTCGACCACCAGCAATATGTAGCACCCATCTGGGTGATGCAACGGCAGCCATTTTGTGCCAGAACGCTCATTGCACGTCAGCTAAGATGGAGAGGGAGATAATAATTCGGGGCAGTAGTAACAGCAACATCATGAAGAAAGGTAATAAGACAAGTAGAAAAAGAAGAGTGTTCAGCCCAAACCGCAGGAGGACCTGGAGAGGCATATCAGACATACACAGAGCAGACAGCGGTTTCATAGAGCAAGAACGGAAACTCTCTCGACTGATGCAATTTCCTGCGTGGAGATTCACAGACGATCGTCTGGAGAGGATTTACACGCTACCGACCTTGCCAAGCCGCTGAGTATTCATACACGTGTCAGTGTGTCCCAGTGCGACACCGCCCTCTAGCATCAAAGAATAAAAAATAAACAAAACAAAAACTAACGCTACAGTAACAGTGGATGTACACATTTGTTCTTCAAGGATCAAATTTCCCAAATGTACCCTGAGAGTACAGTGACATTCCCTTTGGGAATGAGTACATTGTCCACGCTTAAAAGGTACAAATTAGTTATATATTGCTGGCTAGGGGTAAAATATTATGTACCTTATTGCCCCAGTGACAAGCATTTATACCTTTTTAGGCTCTTTTTGGACCTTTATTTCTCCAGGTGTAGGACACAGTGGAAGTGTGCGGTGTCAGGGAAACCGAGAGAAGGAGTCAGAGATTATCGGCCGGGGCCTGGTCGTGTGGCAGCGAGGTCGTACGTTGCTCCGGTGCGAACAGAGAGACAGAGACATCTTGCCCAGTGGCGCACCGTTTCGCTTTTATGTTTTGCCTGTAAAATAGCAGGGGCATGAAACTGTAAACAGCTGAAATGTAAAATAATTGTATGATTTATGGTGAAACCCTAAGCCTAATTATTTTAACAGTTGTTAGATACACCGCCTGCTACTTTATGCTGCATGGATATGCACGGTTATTATATGGTAAAGTTCTGGCAACCCAGTTGCCAGTAATTGACCGTAAATGTTTATTTATTCATTTCTTACAGTGCAGGCATATTTTACGAGAGAGTTAACGACCAAGGCTGGTTGTCTCCCAGAAATGCCTGAGGTCTTTTGGAATTTAAATAAATTCAATCCGGGAGATTTGTTTATTTGTTTGTTTGTTATTAAATAATAAAAGTTGTGAGCAAAAACATTTCCATTTCGTGTCTCTGATTCTGATGAAGTCACTGCAGTTCTGTGCTCGACAAACAGCACAATCTGCATTAATGAGCAGCTGATTAATGGGCCAGTCATGTTGATTCAAGCCAATCAGAAGTCCCATGTGCCACCCCCCCCCCACCCCCTTCTCTTGGTGCTTTGTGTTTTTAAGAGCAAGTTCTGTTAAGTAAGAGAGAGAGAGAGAGAGGGAGAGAGAGAGAGAGAAAGAGATATGTAGATAGATAGATAGATAGGTAGACAGATACAGAGAGAGAGAGATTGTGTTCCACTGCCCTCTTCAGAGGTGAGGTTGGAGTGGTTGATTTTTGCATGTCATTATATTTTCCTGGATTTGATTAGAATATTTGCCCTCTAAATCTAAGTGTTAATTATTTTGTCTTAACGAATGCAAGTTTGGCAAGTTAAATTTGAGAGCTTGCTGTACATGCCAAATTGTGTCTGGCGGGATGGGGTGGGGGTGGGGGGCTGTGGTTGGCTGGTCAATAAGTGATTTTAATTATTAGTTCAAATCGGGACAGAAATTGACTGAACTGAGTGGTTGGTGTGTTCATGCAGACCGACGTTGATCAAATGTTTGGCTGCAGAAACACTCCACATTCCCCGACTCTGGAGTGATGGAAATGCTTATCTAAAGCAGTGCCATTGAATGACAGCCGTGGCAGAATGCCACAGTGCCGGGAGGCTTGCGTTTAAACAACGGCCATTTTAGGTGTCGTAAACAAGGCGTGAGAAGCCTTTAGCCAGTCCCCTGACCACTGATGCAGAAATATAGAAACATATTAGTACAGCAGTACAATGTCTAACATTACTTCAACATCAGCAGAGTACATACGCTGCAGTCTGTAAGGGTATGGACAGTGACACATTTTCTGTTGTTTTCTCTCTGCTCTTCAGCCATATATACACTCACTGAGCACTTTATTAGGAACACCTGTACACCCATTTATTCATGGGATTATCTAATGAGCTGATCGTGTGGCAGCAGTGCAATGCATAAAATGATGCAGGTACGGGTCAGGAGGTTCAGTTAATCAAATCAACTGTCAGAATGGGGAAAAAATTTGATCTAAGTCACTTTGACTGTGGAATGATTGTTGGTGCCAGAAAGGGTGGTTTGAGCACTACGCACAAATGTCTCTAGATTTTGCAGAGAATGTTATGAAAAACATCCAGTGAGCAGCAGTTCTGCGGACTAAAACACCTTGTTCATGAGAGAGGTCAGAGGAGAATGGCCAGACTGGTCAAAGCTGACAGGAAGGTGACAGTAACGCAAAAAACCACACGTTACAACAGTGGTATGCAGAAGAGCATCTCTGAACACACAACGCATCATAACTCTAAGTGGATAGGCTACAGCAGCAGAAGACTAAAAGTCTAAATAAGTCTAAAAGATAAGTCCCAAAATAAATACCATATAAAGTGCTTACTGAGTCCATCCATTATCTGAACCCGCTTGTCCTGAACAGGGTCGCAGGGGGGCTGGAGCCTATCCCAGCATACATTGGGCGAAAGGCAGGAATACACCCTGGACAGATCGCCAGTCCATCACAGGGCACACACACTATTCACTCACACACATACCCACAGGCATGTAGACTCTCCAATCAGCCTAACCTGCATGTCTTTGGACTGTAGGAGGAAACCGGAGTACCCGGAGGAAACCCACGCAAACACCGGGAGAACATGCAAACTCCACACAGAGAGGCACCGGCCGACGGGGATTCGAACCCAGGACCTCCTTGCTGTGAGGCGGCAGTGCTACCCACTGCACCATCCGTGCTGCCCCTGTCTGAAGTCTACGGCCCATTTTACAGTGAGGTCAAATGTTGGGGTCTGACATATGAACTGAGTTGAGTTACCCTCTGTGGTTTGTCTTGTGTCTCGTCCGCCATTTTGTTACGGTAGCATGTCATCGCATCCCTAGTCCGCCCCCCCCCCCCCGCCCACGGTGGAAGGATGTAAAGACCTTCTTTGATCTCCCGTTGGTTTTTTTCCCCTTAACTCCGCTGAAATGACGGGTCTCTCCCACTGCGCGCGGCTGACTGATCTTCTCAATAATGGGATCCTCTTTAGCTGAATGGCCCTCCGCAATATGACCACTCATTTCCCTCTCTTTTTCAGACAGAGGCTCTAAGACGTTATGAAATTGATAATAAAACCGGAGCCAGACCCCGCCAGGCTGGTGTCCCCTATAGAGGCGATGCGGGAGGGCCAAAATCCAATCATTTTTCTCTTCCCGTTGTTTAACCGAGGCTTTTTATCGACGTCTTTTCTCCGCTCGGCTCGCAGTGGGATGCACGGTTCACGGTGAAACATCCAGTGTTGATTCGCGCCGAACAGAGTCCATACGTAGGGGTCCGGAGAGGACTCCGTGTGCATTGTGCAGCGACACCAGGGCTTCTGTCCAAGCCCCGGTACGTGAGGAGTCGGGAATGACTCCCGGGTGAAATGCGATTTAGTCTGAGTCTCCAAACGTCAGAGCACGTCTGCTCAACTTTCACAAAGGGGTAACTGAGGAGCCAGCGGTGGGCGATGGAGGGTTAAACTCCTACTAGCACTTTCAAATAGGGAGCATGTGCCCCATGCTAGTAAGCCCAGTGTAGTGATAGGAGTTGTTTCTCTTCCTCTTAACCGACAAAAATTGTATGTGAACAGGCACCCAGTAAAACTGTATCGCCCTGAAAGTGATGTACTGCACATCTGTGCAGCCTATACAAGCCTTTTCGCCTATTATTATTATTATTATTTTACTTTTTCCACACATCACTTAAGAAATCGTAAAGGAAAGAACAGAATTGGCCGAACAGCGCGGGAGCTGAATGGGCGTTTGGTTTTGTCCGTTTCAGTCTTTCTCCGCTCCCGCTCTCACAGTCAGGGCAAAGAGACCGGGCTCCAGGTGCCCTTGATGTTGCCGCCTGCATTAGCGTCTAATAGGGGCTAAATTGGAGAAATTGGCGGAGCCTGAAAGCGAGTAATGGTGGTTGGAGTTATTATTTCCCGGCCGATTCTCTGCGGGGGGGAGCCCACATGGGGTTGCGTCAGTGACCCAGATTCCTTTCAAGCCTTTCCAGAATGTTCCAGACGCTCTGAACCGCTCACTGCTGTGTTGTCACTCCCCGCGGGTCCCTCCTGAGACGAGGAAACCCCCGCCGACCGACACCCTCCCGACCCGATGCGACACACCGCGGTCACGTGTCTGCCTTTGTCTCTGGGGCTGTTAGCTGCGGCCAGCTTTGACATCAAACCAGGCCCTGTTTTACAAAGCAGGATTGCTGAGGGTGACCCAGCAAAACCCGGAACCCTCCCAGAACCGTCCCCCATCAGGAACATGGACTGAAGTGAAAAGAGTCGTTCTGGGTTTCACTCCGGGGATATCGTAATCCTGCTTCGTGACACATCCCCCAGTTCGTTGGATCCGCCAGGTGACCGCCAAAAGAAGCCAAAAGAAGCCAACAGCGGCTTAGAAGAGAAGAGTGGGGATGTGGAAAAGATACCAGACTTATTATTTGGGGCGACATTAGCTCAGGAGTTTACAGCAGTTGTCTGGCTGTCAGGGAGTTGCTGGTTAGATCCCTGACCCTGGGTGTGTAAGCAAAGACACATAACACCCAATTGCTCCCGATGAGTTGATTGCTGCCTTACTGTCTGTGTGTGTGCATGTGTGCACGTATGTGTGTGTGTGTGTATGAGAGTATGTGTGTGTGTGTGTGTGTGTGTGTGTGTGTGTGTGTGTGTGTGAATGGCTGAAACAATGGTATTAATTGTAAAAGGCTTTGTAAAAGTGTCATATAAATGCAGCCCATTCTTACAAAAACCCTTCCAGACATACTGAGCAATAAGTACTGTATATCAGCAGTGTGTTTCAACCATACTGTATATCAACCATACTGCATATCAGCAGTGTGTTTCAACCATACTGTATATCAGCCATACTGTATATCAGCAGTGTGTTTCAACCATACTGTATATCAACCATACTGTATATCAGCAGCGTGTTTCAACCATACTGTATATCAGCCATACTGTATATCAGCAGTGTGTTTCAATCATACTGTATATCAGCCATACTGTATATCAGTAGTGTGTTTCAGCCATACTGTATATCATCAGTGTGTTTCAGCCATACTATATATCAGCAGTGTGTCTATATCTGCATTCGTTTCCCCTGTAATCTCCGTCCCAGAGGTAGAGGTAACAGACACAGCAGCACTGCCGGAAGAAGCCGAATAAATAAATAAAGAAATAAATAAACCGAGGGAGGGGAGAGAAAGAGATGAATGAAACAGGGGAAGTTGTTGTGATTGATTGCATGCGATGCCGAGCAATTAGCAGGAATTAACTATTTGCATTTTAATAGCATTATTATCATCAGTTAAATGAATTCATTAGTCTTGATTAGTTTTGTATCAGCGTGTGACACGCGTCGGCTCGGCGAGCCATGACGACCGCGAGGAGGGAAAGCCGTCACCACGGAGACGGGAGCCCCCCCCCCCCATCAGCCCCGCCCCCGCCCCACTATACCACAGCCCCAGACACAAACTAGGACATTTCATTCACTTACCCATAATTCTCCCGTTGATTTTAGTGCCAGAATTGGGCCTTTTCGCCGGTCAGAGAGAGTGAAACTGGGACACGTCCACCCTTCCATCCATTCAGTCTGCTTTATTCATGACTTTTTTTTTTTTTTTACTTGGTCTCCTAAAGCTTTTTCTCTCCAACAAAAAGAGGCAGGGTTTTTCAAAGCTAAGGTCTGCTGAAGTTATGAACACACAGTGGAATATTTATGCAAAGTCAATAAAAAAAAGTGACCAGCTTGGTAATTATTTGACTTCGGAATGTTTTCTGCTTTAAAATGATTTGTGAGGCTGAAATTATTATAAACGTGTTATTACATATTTGTAACCTTGTTATTAAACACTTATAAATGTATTGTTAAGGAAGATACCTTGAATGTTGGAATTAAGACTCCTTCACCATACCATCTTCAGTGTTGTATCAAGTTCAATTTTGGCTGTGTGTTTTTTTTGTTGTGAACTCATACATGCCCCCTGCTGCCCCCTGCTGGCAGCACAGAGGAGTGAAGACACCGTGTTTAACACTGCAGTCACAAACCGCACAGAACAGGGGCGGAGGAGGCCCAATCACGCACACAGAGAGCGAGGCAGTGCACCCCAGTCCGCCTATAGGGGGAGCTCCACCAGTGAACACTCAGCAGTAGGTCCACTTCAGTGGTAGGAAAATGGTAAATGTTTGGCATTTATATAGCGGCTCTATCCAAAGCGCTGTACAACTGATGCTTCTCATTCACACAACAAAAGCGATTCGCTGCCATGCAAGGCACCAACCAGCTCGTCTTCAGCAATTTGGGGTTAGGCGTCTTGCTCAGGGACACTTTGACACACCCAAGGCGGGATCGAACCGGCAACTCTCCGACTGCCAGATGACTGCTCTTACTGCCTGAGCCAATGAAACGACTGCTCTTACTGCCTGAGCCAATGAGACGACTGCTCTTACGGCCTGAGCCAATGAGACGACCGCTCTTACTGCCTGAGCCAATGAGACGACTGCTCTTACTGCCTGAGCCAACGAGACGACAGCTCTTACTGCCTGAGCCAATGAGGCGACCGCTCTTACTGCCTGAGCCAATGAGGCGACCGCTCTTACTGCCTGAGCCAATGAGACGACTGCTCTTACTGCCTGAGCCAACGAGACGACTGCTCTTACTGCCTGAGCCAATGAGACGGCTGCTCTTACTGCCTGAGCCAATGAGACGACTGCTCTTACGGCCTGAGCCAATGAGACGACCGCTCTTACTGCCTGAGCCAATGAGACGACCGCTCTTACTGCCTGAGCCAATGAGAAGACCGCTCTTACTGCCTGAGCCAATGAGACAACTGCTCTTACTGCCTGAGCCAATGAGGCGACCGCTCTTACTGCCTGAGCCAATGAGACGACTGCTCTTACTGCCTGAGCCAATGAGACGACCGCTCTTACCACCTGAGCCAATGAGAAGACCGCTCTTACTGCTCTTACTATCCCTCCCGTATACTGTATGCAGGGCAGGGCACGGCGCCCCCGTGTGGCAGCGGACGGGACTGATCCGACACCAGGGCGCTCGCACGCGGGCCGGGCCTGGCGCAGGTCTCAGAATAATTCAATTAAAGCACGGCGGGTCTCTGGAGTGCCTCACATTAAATGATTAAATATGTCCTTTAAGGGGGTCCGCTCTCATTTTAATACTTATAGCTTATCTTATTAATTAAGCGCGGGGCTTGCAGGGGCAGATAGCGCCCGGCGCGCGGGGATTTAAGGGCTCGCCGGTGCTGGTTCAGGAGGGGGGGAGGCTCCGCACGCGGCCGTGCGATGGGTCCCGTTCGGCCCGGCGCGGTGAGGAACGGCCCTCATTTAGAGAGCGTGCTCCAGGCGCCGGGAGAGGAGCCATGCTCAGGCGGGCGGTCCGTGTCAATGACCGTCCCGGGAGCCGTCCGGGGCCGGAGGGGGGTCGAGTGAAGGCGGGAGGAGGAAATAAACACCAAAAACATGTGTTGCACTGCCCCCCCTCCACTCCCCTCGGCCAAATTCTCCTCCCCCCTTATTACCCCCCCAGGGCAATAACATCCCAGCTACTGCCCGCGGTCCTGCCCTGGGCAGCAGAAAGGCATTTAAAGCACACTCATTTAAACACACACACATATATATATATATAAAAGCACAGTAAAATGGTCATCGTTTTAATACCCAGCCATGAGCCATGAGACTTTAGTAGTGCATTATCAGGGATCATTAGAGTGTGTAAGTGTGTGTGTGTGTGTGCGTGTGTGTGTGTATTTGCCATGATATTGAAGTGTTTCATGCTGCTTTCACAGTCATCTCTCCCTCACCCCTATCTCCATCTTCATCTCTCTCCCTCTCCTCCTCTCTCTCCAACTCTCTCTTCCCCCTCTCTCTCCCTCCCCACCCTCCCTCCCTCTCCAACTCTCTGTCTCCATCTTTTGTCTCTCTTCCCCCTCTCTCTCTCTCCCACCCTCCCCGCCTCTCCAACTCTCTCTCCCTCTCTTGTCTCTCTACCTCCTCTCTGTCTCCCCCACCCTCTCCAACTCTCCTGCTCTCTTGCTCTCCTTCTCTTCTGTCTCCTTCCCTCTCTTCTCCCTCTCTGTCTCTCCATTGGGAAAGCTCCTCCTCTCCAGACTACTACCTTTAGCAGCCAGTTAGCGGGCGACACAGGGAGCTCCATTCCACCCAATCAATAAATAGCTTAACCAAGTATTTAACGACTCACTCCGCGGGGATCGAGAATCCTCAACACAGCCAGAGAAAAAAATATGTCTTTTCAAATATAATATTCGCCATTGGATTGCCTCTGCTGGAAGAGTCTCTTGTCTGCCACAGGGAGGGAACTCCAGATTAATCTTTGAGCTCATTTATATCCCTGCAGACGGTAATAAGTCTCAGCTCGCATTCGAACTCACAAAACATGAGAATCACATTTTTCCCTGGTAAATAAAACTGATACAATGATAGAATGGCTCTTCTGAGGCAGCCAAGCAAAAGATGGCAGCAGAATTACTCTCTTCTCCGTGGATTGTGATGTCATAGAGCTTCAGCCAGCTGGAAGGGCCGCAGAATTATTCTCTTCAGTGCAGATTGTGATGTCATAGCGCTTCACCCAGTTGCAAGGGCAGTATGATTATTCTGTTCACTGCAGATTGTGATGTCATAGCGCTTCACCCAGTTGCAAGGGCAGTATGATTATTCTGTTCACTGCAGATTGTGAGGGCATAGAGCTTCACCCGGCTGAATGAAAGTAAAGCTTTTTCTGAAACAGGTTCAAATTTCACTGAAGGCAAATGTTCCATGTCTTTTCCCCTGACACTTCCCAAAGTACTCTCCATTTTTTATGATTATGCCGAGTTCAGGAAAGGGTACGAGAAAAGGAATTTCTGGGGCTAATATCAATATCAGTCCCAATATGTCTCATGGCCTTGTGCATTGGCCCCGTTACCTCTTAACACTGAACAGCAGGTGGTTGAATGGATGTCTCAGGCAGGTAAAATGATTAAAGCAATATGGAGTCCAGAAATAACTAAAGCCTGCTCAGTTCTACTGACCCACTGGCAGTGACTGCAGAGTGAGGCGTCGTGAGTTCCGCTGTGGGCAGGGCAACTGTCCAGTGTGTGAGTGTGTGTGTGTGTGAGTGTGTGTGTGTGTGTGTGTGTGTGAGTGTGTGTGTGTGTGTGAGTGTGCGTGTGTGTGTGTGTGTGTGTGTGTGTGTGTGTGTGTGAGTGTGTGTGTGCGTGTGTGTGTGCATGTGAGTGTGCGTGTGTGTGTGTCCAGCAAAAGCCGCTCACTGATTTGACTCGATCACAGTCGAGGTGAAGAGGACCACTACAATACATCGCATTACTTGGCGCCGTGCTTGCAGAGGTCACTACGGTTCCAAGTGCTAGAGTGGTCACATAGATAAAAACGTGAACCGTTATAGAAAAAACATCTGATAACTGTCAAGTAGCAATACCACAGTCGGCAGTGAGAACACCAAGGATAGTAAAATAATAAAACGCAAGTATGATTATGACATACAGCATACACTTACTAGCATACATGATTCATTATAGCAGTAAGGTAGGGAGGGAAAGGTGCAGCCTGAAGAGGTGAGTCTTCAGTCTGCGTTTGAAAGAGGTCAGAGACTCTGCCGTTCTCACATCCACAGTGACGGTCATTCCACCACCCTGGGGCCAGGACAGGCAGCAGTCGTGACCAAGAAGTGCAGGTGCGATGAGGGGGAGGTGCCAGGCGTCCAGAGTTACTGGAAGTAAAACCAAATTATGTTCCCACAAAAGATGGAGAGAAAATAAAATCCACACATCCTCCTGAAGTTTGTCTAGTAAATGACGGCATGTTTAAGAGTCGTTTCTTTACTAATTATGTTCGTCATGGGAAACCTGCGTGGACGTAATCGCCAATGTCACAGTGTAATACCCATTTTGCCGCGATCGAGAGATTATCCACCTCAGAGTGTTTTAATGGAGATGTGTGTTCTCTAGGAAGCCTAATTGCACCACTTATGTTTTGTTAAAACTGCTTATTTTGACTGAATGTCAAATTCAGATAATAGATTCAGATAATAGGGGCAAAAAAAATAAAAATGCAAGGCAATTTATTTCCATTGACTTGGCTATGAAAGAAGAAGAGCTGCCAGCCATATTTATTCCCCTGTCAACGCTGAAGATAGCTCCCTGCGTGCGTTTTCTCTCCGCTGGATGTCAGAGAGGGCGGGGAGATTATTTTTGGTGGCCAGTAACACCCACAATGAGGGGTGGGTGATTTGGCCGTTGGCATTAGGGACGTTAAAAATGGCCAATTACGTGACGCTATAATTACGTGACGTTATTCCAACTTGATCTGCACCCACCCCCGTTCTGCCGGGAGAGCGGTGGCTCAGATAGTGCTTTTGGACCTTGCAGCCGGAACAACCGGCAAAAAAAAAGAAAAATATCTCAAATTAATTTCAACGGCTGATTTAAAATGTGCAATTCGTGACCGAGTGAATGAAGCATGAATGAAGCATGCTCCCGCTATTAACATCTGCTCCTCTGAGTCATTACCGCCATGCTTCTGTTTCACGACTCCGCTGTCTGTCTCGCTGGGTAACTTTGTGCTTCATGTCTGGTCGCCCTCACAAACGGAGTTTGTGATCTCGATGGGGGACTTTCTGGTTAAATAGAGGTTAAGTTAAATAACAAAAGAGCTGATGGCTCAATGGGGATGCTCCAACAATCAGCCCGCAAAATCTGACTGATGAACGATCAGAAAAAATGAATTTGAAAACTGTTTAAAGTGAGGGTGGCATGGATGGTGCAGTGGTTAGCACTGCCGCCTCACAGCAAGGAGGTCCTGGGTTTGAATCCCCGTCGGCCGGGGCCTCTCTGTGTGGAGTTTGCATGTTCTCCCCGTGTCTGCGTGGGTTTCCTCCGGGTACTCCGGTTTCCTCCCACAGTCCAAAGACATGCACGTTAGGCTGATTGGAGAGTCAAAATTGCCCGTGGGTATGTGTGTGTGAGTGAATGGTGTGTGTGCCCTGTGATGGACTG
>NC_083763.1:74329986-74354986 GCF_963514075.1 Conger conger | reverse complement strand
ATGCGGTTTAACAGAAAGGAAGACTGAACGCCATACAAACAGGAAGTCACATGAGTCCTGCTCCAGCCCAGCAGGAACAGGGAGGAGACCTATTCCACCCTCACCTCCCTGTGCCTTCCTGTCTCCCTCATTAAACCTGTTCATACTTCATCCAGCGCTGAGTTCAGCAACACACATACACGCAAACATGCACGGATGCATGCACACACGTGCACATACACAGACACACACACACACACACACACACACACACGCACACGCACCTGCACGCATGCATAAACTCACACACGTTATTACATTACATTATTGGCATTTAGCAAACGCTCTTATCCAGAGCGACGTATAGTTGATTAGACTAAGCAGGAGACAATCCCCCCTGGAGCAATGCAGGGTTAAGGGCCTTGCTCAAGGGCCCAACGGCTGTGCGGATCTTATTCTGGCTACAGCGGGAATCAAACCACTAACCACTAAACTACAGGCCGCCCATCACACATACACACACTTACACACACACACACACACACACACACACACACACAGAGACACACAGATGCAAACACACACACACTCATGCACACACACATGCACATATACTATGTGATAGCTATTAAAGTTTAAAATAAAATTGCTTCTTGAAAAATAATAAAACTTATCCAGTGCTGACATATTTGTGTTCAAAGATCAGTATACCCCAGCAACAAGGTGTTAGACTTTTTAGTTTATGTGCACATAAATAGAAATTAATTTATTTTTTATCTCTCTGAATAAAATGAAATTTAAGAGCGATCCTTATTTGTACGATGCTTACCTCTGGGTACAGTTTGATATGGATTCTATGCAAATTGAATCCCATAATTTTTTTTCTTCTTCTACCATGCCCTGAATTATCTATGTTTATTCTCATTGTAATTGTTTCCTGTGATGTATTACAATCAGATTGCACCCACTCAACTATATATAAGATGCATTTCTCCAAGATAATGGATGTCATGTGATGTTTTATAGCCTAGAAACAACAAACAGGGCCAATTATTATCAGAGGGTATTTGGCCCAATTCTTTGTTGAATATTTTTATATCCATGACAGAAGGTATCTGTGTTACCAGTGAGGTACTGGACTGCTAAACTGCATTGCTTGGAATTGATAGATTTGACTCAATGTTTGATGTATTGATGCTTAATATTGATATATTTGAGTTTGTAAAGATTTCTCCTCTTCATCAAATACATTTTCCTCCAAATTTGAACAAATCCTTCTGCAACCCGTTATTTTACCACCTGTTCAGTACTGAGCATTTACTGGGTGAAATCAATCACGTGTAACTATTAGGAAACTATTTTGATTTCGGATGTAAGTACTATGAAGCGGGGTGTAAAATGTGTTTTCGTTGAAATGAATGAGTTTGATTCGTGGCACTTACTGACTTTGTTTCATAGTGAAACAGCACTTACTGACTTTGTTTCCTCTGAAATCAACATGGATCCCTAATAATCTCACAAGCATCTGTATTTACGCCGGTAATTAACAGGCTTGTAAAATGAAAGGTTGCCAATCCTCCTGCCTGCAGCGCCAGTGTATCGGGTTCAAAGTTTCATTTTATTCTTCACGGCAAGGACCACATTTCCCAGCGTTGTTTATTGCAGTTGCTTTTCCTCTTCTTTAAAAGTACCACAACAAAATAAAACTGAAAAATTGATCTGACAACTCACACACGAGAGATTTGTTCTGTAAAGCGCCGCAAACGTTTTCTACTATTCTAATCTTAACCTAAATAATATGTCATCGGTAACATGTCTTTGGAGAGAGAAGAAAACTGTTTTTCTGATGTTAACGGAAATATCCCACTTGGATATTTCTGTGTATCTGTGAAGAACACATACAGACACACACCCACACACACTCACACACTCACACACACACATACACACACACACATACGCACATACACACATACACACACACACACACACACACGCACACACACACACCCACACATTCACTCACACACACACTCTCACACTCACACACACACGCACACACATACACACACACACATACGCACATACACACATACACACGCACACTCACACACACACACACACATACACATGCACACACACACACATACGCACACACCCACACATTCACTCACACACACACTCACACACACACACCCACACACTCACACACACACATACACACACACACATACGCACATACACACACACACACACACACACACACACCCACACACACACACACACACCCACACACACACACACACACCCACACACACACACACACACACACCACACACACACACACACACACACACACACACACACACACACACACACACACACACACACACACACACACACACTCAGCTGAATGCAGTGAATATAAAGCTCTCCGGTCCTTGGGAGACTTTGATGCCTCTTTTGATATTTTAATTTTGTTTTGTTTTGGAGATTCCACAGGGTTCAGTTTGAGTTCACTGATACAAAGAACGGGGGGTGGGAATAAAGCTAGCCGTTTCCCCCCCCGTCCCCCCTCCCTCAGTCCCGCTGTAAGCTGGTCATCACGGCTTCCAGCTGAACACAAATCTAACAGTCATTCCCAAAGCGCTCCTCGTGTGTCGCTCTGCAGCGTGACACAATCTCTAAAACCGGCTTCTGCTGATTCATTTCATCAACACAAGAAGGTGCTTGAAAATTAATATTTGAGAAGATTTGGGACATTGCACGGTGCATTGGGTGGGCGAAGGGCGTGCACACGCTCAGGGAAGTGAGGAGAGAGGAAGAGAGGATTCAGCCTGGCGTTTCACCGTGTTCCCTCCGGCCGCTGATCCTAAAGAAACCTGCGGGCCTTTCCGAGCGGCCGCCCAGCTGGAATGTCCTGGAACGTGTCGCGCACCGGCCGTTTGCTTAACGAAGACCCTCTCATGCCTTCTCACTCCATCGATAAACTCATCTTCTTTTTCTTGACACTTCAATCGATATACACTCACCAAGCAATTTATTAGGTGTTTATTAGACTTCTACTGCTGTAGCCTGTCCACTTAGAGTTATGATGCCTTGTGTGTTCAGAGATGCTCTTCTGCATACCGCTGTTGTAATGTGTGGTTATTTGCATTACTGTCACCTTCCTGTCAGCTTTGACCAGTCTGGCCCTTTTCCCCTGACGTCTCTCATTAACAAGACGTTTATGTCTGCAGAACTGCTGCTCACAAGATTTTTGTGCTCATTTTTTACTTCTT
The DNA here is from genome assembly GCF_963514075.1 of Conger conger. Taxonomy (NCBI): domain Eukaryota; kingdom Metazoa; phylum Chordata; class Actinopteri; order Anguilliformes; family Congridae; genus Conger; species Conger conger. Next base: position 74,351,726 of record NC_083763.1, on the reverse strand, counting down.
TTTTGGAGTTTGCTGGTTGCTGTCCCTGCAAACACACCCCTGATGAAGTTGGTCCTTGTTCCAAGCAGCTGTGGAAATGGAAGATTGGTGCTACGGAGGTTAGCCTCGACGTTAAATCTGTTGAGCCATACGGACTCATATAATCCTCTCTCCTGAGCTATGAGTCTTCATTATAACCCCCTGCGTATACAGTCACATGCCCACCTGTGTGCTTCTGCCTCAATCCTGACAGGGGAGAGAGGGAGGGAGGGAGAGTGAGAGAGAGACTGGGAGAGAGTGATCGAGACAGAGAGAGAGTGAGAGTGAGAGTGTGGGAGAGAGAGAGAGTGAGAGTGAGAGTGAGAGTGAGAGTGAGAGAGAGAGTGGCAGAGAGTGATTGAGACAGAGAGAGAGTGAGAGTGAGAGTGTGAGGGAGAGAGAGAGTGAGAGTGAGAGAGAGAGTGGGAGAGAGAGAAAGGGAGAGAGTGTGAGAGAGATACAGATTGAGAGAGAGAGGGAGAGAGTGAGAGAGAGACGGAGGGAGAGGGAGAGACACAGTGAGGGATAGAGAGGGTAACCAAGACTATTTGCTTTATTTCAACTCCATATCAAAAATTAAGAAATAAAATAACAAAAAAAACAATGAAACAACAGTAAGAGAAAACAGCAAATAGAAAAAAGGCAACAATCCTCGCTGAAATTCATGATAAATGTTTGGTCAAAGGCTGAACGTGTAATCAAATGTTTTTTGATTCCATATCCCAGGGATGGTAGCGCTTAACCATCAGCATATGGCCCTTTTCGGACGTGTCACTGATGTGAAAAATCAATTATAGTTGGAATCATATTGTATAAAATTGGAAGAAAAAAAAATCTATATTATGCATGCCTGAAAGAGCACAAACAATGTTTTTTTTCTGCACAATAACTGTACAAATCAATGACTTCTGACAAATAGGACAATGTTCAGCTAAATGTAAAATGAACTCTCACATAATTTGCCCGTATCTGCTGAATGCAGTTTTTGTTTCTTTTGGGAGCATATTAAATCTGAAAGGCACTTCCCATTTTAATGACCTAATTACCTGTACAGGTGTTGTAAATGTGATGGGATCCTATCAGCCATCCCTTTGTGAGAATCTTCTCAAGCACATCTAACAGCGGAAGCGTCTGAGTGGCTACAGGATTCGTTTAACGTTATCTCGCTTTTCTGACTCCAAAATAAGATTTCAGCTTCTCCTCTGCGCTAACAGTTACAGTGCAGAGAGAAGGAGACTGCTAACGAGGGACTGTGTCTCGAAAGGTTGTTTATCTTGGGAGCCAAGGACGTGTCTCTGGCTTGTGTAGCCTACAAGGATACAACGTGTACTATATCGTGCTGCAGCATAGCGCTGGCGTATGAGCGTACAACCACTAAAGGTCAGATTTATTAAATATGTTGATTTTCAGGCACACATATGACACATTAAGTATGAAACTGGAGCACAGGACTGGATCCGCAGTGTGCACTTTGCTGTACGTTGCTCAGGATAAGAGCATCTGCCAAATGAGTAACGCAATGCACTGTAATGCCAGGTAAATGCAAATGCATATTCAATAATGGCACTATCCAGCGATGTACAATGCGCGTGTGGCGGAATGGGACGTGTGGGAGATTGCATTCACGACTCTGCCAGAACCATGCCAATTTATACACCCGAAGATGAAGGGAAAAAACAAATCAAGGAAAGACTCAGCCACAACAAAACAGCAGTGGCGTCGACTGCCTGTGTCATCTACGTGAGCCTCTGAAACCACGTTAACCTTTTGCAGCGCAGCTGACTGCATTACGTGCTGTTCACTTCTGAGCGGCGTTCCGAGATGTTTATTCGGGCCGCACCTTCGATCGTTCCTCGGCTTCCCCACAGCGGCCGACATGATTGCGCTGTGTGTGGAGAACCTCCAGGTGTGCGGCTCCTGAACGCCGTGATTTCCGGCGGCTGACGGGGGGGCCGCCCGGCTGCTCCTCACGGGAGAGAGGGACCCACTGCGGAGTCCTCCTCCACACCTCCCTCCTCCCCAAACCTGCCCTCCCCACCCTGCCAACAGTGCTCCCTGCAGTGTTCTCTGCAGAGAAATGTTCCCCCACGCGAGCCTCTCTATAGAGCAGGCTCCCCCTGTCTCCCCCGCTCCCCCCCCCCGCAAACCCCCCCCCAGAGCGCTCTGTTAAAAGGGTTCCTCCCAGCCCCCTCCCTCCTGGTGAGAGCCTTTCGGAAATTCGCTTTGGGGGAAAAAAGAAAATCTCAAACATCTGACAACAGGGATTAAACGAGGCCTGGACGTCACTGTAAATTGAAACGTTTGTTTCTTTTTGTTGTTGTTTTGTTGGAAAAAACGTCTGTTGAATGTGTGACGACTGGAGACCTGTGGTGAAGCAGCCGTCAGACACGTGTTAGCGTGTTAGCGTGGGCTGTGTTGAACGGGGCTAGCATCATTGTGCTGGGAAAAATACAAGGCTGTTAGCCAGATGCACTTCTCCTCATGTCTGAGGCCTGGAAGGTTGGTGGTTCAATCCATCCATAAAAGCCATCGCCGAAGCACAATCCAGCACTTTATGGGTTTGCACAACACTGGCTCTTTGCTTTGTGCGACCAGAAATATGCTTTGGCAGGTGTCTGCAGAGATGCTTGAAGCATTATTTTATGATGTGTTCAGTCGAGACCATCTTCAAAGTTTTCACTCCCACTGAATAAACCCACAGTAGCATGATGTGGCTGATGGGTCCACCCCCCTGGACCTGGAGAGTCACAGGGTCTGCTGGGGTCCCTAGCCTTGGTCCTGGAGAGCCACAGGGTCTGCTGGGGTCCCTAGCTTTGGTCCTGGAGAGCCACAGGGCCTGCTGGGGTCCCTAGCCCTGGTCCTGGAGAGCCACAGGGTCTGCTGGGGTCCCTAGCCTTGGTCCTGGAGAGCCACAGGGTCTGCTGGGGTCCCTAGCTTTGGTCCTGGAGAGCCACAGGGCCTGCTGGAGTCCCTAGCCTTGGTCCAGGAGAGCCACAGGGTGTGTGTGCTGGCTTTTGCTTCAACCACATTTGCAGGCCCCGAATTGTAATTAATGAACGCTTACTTATCCTTAATTAGACACACTTATTGTGTAGCTGAGGGATGATATACCCTCTTAAGGCTTGGCCTTATGTCAGAAATTTCCTCGGATTTTAATTATTTTGAATCAGTCAGAGAACGTGCGTGTGTGTGTGTGTGTGAGAGAGAGAGAGAGAGGGAGAGAGCGAGAGAGAAAAGAGAGATAAAGAGAAGTTGTTCCACGCCCTCAGTGGCAGAAGAGCCGGGCGGTAGGGGGGTGGGCCCCGCTGTGAGACTCCCCGCTGTGGGCTCTGGGTAAAGCGGCCTCCGTGTGGAATATAAACAGCCACATTTAGACCCGCCGCTGAATGTAGGACGGTACATTTCCATAATCCTCCAGTGCCTGGCGAACTCTCCCTGCCCGCCACACCACCTCCTCCGGTCCTCCAGCTTCCCAGCAGCCCCGGAGGCACACGGCCCAGCCGCTCTGACAGCGGAGCTCTGCGGTAATTGGTGAATAGGGTGTTCAAAGCTCAAGATCGTGACCCCCCCAGCACACCTGCCCAGAAAAGGAGCCAGTGTCTCTGTCGATGGGTGTGTTGGCACATTACCGGTGAGTAAAGTCAGTTACACAAGATGTAACGTGCACTGCAAAAAAGTCAGTCTTAACCAACGGATTTAGTCCTGTAATTAGACTTAGTACTTGCTTGACAAGTAAAATGTTTGGATTTTAAGTCTCAATATAAGTACTAAAATACTTGTGGATATTGACTTATTTTTAAGCTATTTTGCCGTGTGCTATAGGAAAATCTGCTCTCAAGCATCCGTTAGACAAGATAGATTTATTTTGTCTTCTTTCTTTTCAGGCAATAGAAAACAAAAGGAAACCAACACATAAAAAATTCAACAAACTAGGGTGAGCAGAAAAAGGAGAGCGGTTTCCTGCACCGACAAGTTGATGGTATTATTATCCATCAGCATGTGGACCATAAGATTCAGACATCGATGCTGTCTCCGCCACACAGTGCAAACACACACAGCACTTTTTGCACAGTATTGTAAATATTGTAAAATATCCCTCATTTCTTGCTCTTGCTCGTTGGTTTTTAGCAGCTCCTTCCTTACGATACGGGTGACAATGATATACGGAGGTTGTGTTGTGTCGGTTGGAGTATAAAAAGAAAATAGTGGTGAGCTGCCTCTCGCCCGTGTTCTTCTCCTCCGGTAATACAGCTGTCAGGAGCTCCGTCATTGCGATGCCTGTCATTGTCACACTAGTGTGAGTGGACCAAATTGCTGCCGTTTTTTTTTGCGACTGTAAGCAGTTTTCACACGGCTGTCGCTATAACTGTCCATGATACTGAGCGCGAACATGGGCTACTGCTTCTGAGCTGTTGGTTAAGGCGTGTCAGGAGAGGGATTTTGACAATGACGGGACACACCTGCTCACCTTGGGACTCACCTCCTCAATGAGGGGCCCACCTTCTCAACAAGGGACCCACCTATTAACCAAGGGACCCCATCTTCTGACCAAGGGACCCACCTTCTAACCAAAGGACCCATCTTCTGACCAAGGGACCCACCTTCTAACCAAGGGGAGACGGCGTTTTGCAAATAACCTTTCCCGTTTAAAAGAACCCAGTTCTTTCACAGCAAGGAGAGCTACAATAATACAAACTTAATTAATACTGCAGCAAAACAAAGCACAGAGAATGCATCACACCAATGTGAGAATACACTCTAGATTTTAGCAGACAGGGTGTCTATTCTTATACCATTACACATCCTAAGTTATCACATGAATACATTACGGTGAAAGCCAATCATCTTCATACAGTGTTTCAGTACTTTTCCATCACGCGTTGTACTCCTGGGCCCACATCTGCACTTTAGGTCATATAACATTTGTTTTGCAATTAACACACTGCTACAGTAACTACAAAGCTTACATTTATCCTCCGTCTTTCCTCCTTAGGCCTTCCTCCTCATTCTTTTCTATCATAACAAGCACCTGAGCGCACCCAACGTCTCCTGAAGCTGTGGCTGAGCACTCACCCCTCCCTTACATTTTTGCTGGTTATCTGTCACAAGCACAATTTATTCTTTTAAGCAGTTTTCTAGCTATATGCATTGTACATATCTGGATACATATATCCTAGGTTACATTGTACTACATTATATTTTTCTCCCATACAAGTGACCCACCTTCTCACTGAGGGACCCACCTTCTAACCAAGGGACCCACCTTCTGACCAAGGGGCCACACCTTCTAACCAAGGGATCCACCTTCTCAGGTAGGGCCCCCACATTCTCCCCTTCCTGTTAAAGATTGATACAAAAATTGAGGGTTCCCCAGATTTCTACACTCTCAGAAATAAAGTGACAGTGGAGGCACATTTTTTGTTCTTCAAGGATCAAATGTCCAAAATGTGCCCTGAAAGTACAGCAATGCTCTCTTTGGGTACCAATGAGCAGGCTTTCCAAGCAAAAAAAGGTAAGCAATAATGTATATATTGCTGGCTAGAGGACTTTTTTATACTGTTATTTCTGGGAGTCTAAGGAATGCTTCTGGTGAAAAGACATTTTTAAGATGAGATCAGCGGAAAATAAAGTGGATTAAATGGCAAATTAAACATTTGTAAATAGTTCGAGAGAAGAAAAGCTGCTTTTTAATCCCTTTATCGATGCATACTGTAGACAGATGCATTTACTAAACAGCAGAGCAGGAAGAACAGATAATTCCTCCCCGACAACAGTTTGTCCCCCCACCTCACATCCAGTCTGCATCCGGTACAGATAGACACAGATCATTGTTGTGCTTGAGCAGACATAGACAGTGTTTTGTCTGCACCCACCTAATGGGAATCCTTTCTCATGCAAACAAGGAAACAGAATGAACGGAAAGAGCAGCTGTTCTGACTGCTCAACAGAGGTGCTGTAAGGCTGGTTTCAACAGATGCCCACATACACTCGCCATTCCCCATTAAAACCAGTACATATACCCACATACACTAACCATTCTCCATTAAAACCAGTACAGATACCCATTTACACTCACCATTCCCCATTAAAACCAGTACAGATACCCATTTACACTCACCATTCCCCATTAAAACCAGTACAGATACCCACATACACTCGCCATTCCCCATTAAAACCAGTACAGATGCCAATTTACACTCACCATTCCCCATTAAAACCAGTACAGATACCCACATACACTAACCATTCCCCATTAAAACCAGTACAGATACCCATTTACACTCACCATTCCCCATTAAAACCAGTACAGATACCCATTTACACTCACCATTCCCCATTAAAACCAGTACAGATACCCACATACACTAACCATTCCCCATTAAAACCAGTACAGATACCCACATACACTCACCATTCCCCATTCAAACCAGTACAGATACCCACATACACTAACCATTCCCCATTAAAACCAGTACAGATACCCATTTACACTCACCATTCCCCATTAAAACCAGTACAGATACCCATTTACGCTCACCATTCCCCATTAAAACCAGTACAGATACCCACATACACTAACCATTCCCCATTAAAACCAGTACAGATACCCATTTACACTCACCATTCCCCATTAAAACCAGTACAGATACCCATTTACACTCACCATTCCCCATTAAAACCAGTACAGATACCCATTTACACCCATCATCCCCCATTAAAACCAGCTTCAAGGACCAGTTCTAAAGACCACAGTGGGCTAGCAGCTACGAGAACCGACAGCCATGGACATGACCATAACAATACTGCACATTAACATGTGTTCAGACAAACAAATAAATCTATAAATAAACAAAAGTAGGATTGTGTGGGCCAGGGATGGCAGCGTTGAGTGTTAATGTCTCTGGATGCTGCCTCTAGTTTTGGACCAGATACATGCACGTCTCATCTAAATCTGGTTTATGAGTGTTATTCTCACACAGCAATGCTGTGACCTGCAGAACAAACCGTTACCAGCAGAGGGTGCTAAAGAGACTAGGAACGCTCTTATTGACTTCCCGTGGCAGTGTGTGGGCTGAGTTTAACTGCTTTTTAAAGAGAATAAATTGCCTTTCCCCATAACCGCCACAAATTTTCAGAACAAATGCCAAATTAATATATTCCCTCCTCTTGATCTTTTGTCTGCACTGATGCTCTTTCACAGTAAAGATGCAAAGGAAGGAAACTGTAGCCAATCAAACATCCCCTTTGTCTTCTATATGCATATGTCTTCTTTTTATCGGATCGGAGGAAGCAAAACTACATGAAAATGAATCAAAACAATAAAACTCCAGCCTTTAAAAAAATGGCTGCAACAAACTGCTTAATGTAACTGATTCTTTATTTTAAATTAAGAGGTAAAGAATCTGAACATTGTAGGCAGCGTTATCTGTCATATTTATATGTGCACATACAGCTATTTTACAACTAGCTTTTGCCGCCAGTATAGTTAAATGATTAAACTGTACATTAAAATGCACACTGTGGACACAAACACCGTTTAATATTATAAAACGATGAAGCCCTTTTTCATCCTCCATTGCCCCCCACCCCACCCCACTCTCACAGGGCAGGGAGGGCATTTAATGTATTGATGTGATAACGGCTGTCTGACCAAACCAACCAGCCACTGTGAAGTTTATTCATATTTAATAATCCCCAGCACTGGAGCATATGTGCTCATTTATTAATGTGAGGAAAGTATTGTGGCTGATTATTTATAATGGAGGCCATGGGAAGGCTGATGTGATCTCTTTATGAGAGTCCCGTTCGGGGGAATAGTGCGGGAGAAGATGTATCTCCCTCCAGCCGTTAGGTGGAGAATAAACATATAAAGAGTGAAATCCAGTGGGACTGATCTGTAAGCCCAGCCTGGTGTGTGTTGTCTTAATGCATTGCCCTGGATAAGACTCTCATAATGACGGCACAACCCAGGACCTGGGCCGAGTGTGTGTGTGCGTGTGTGTGTGTCTGCATGTGTGTGTCTGTGTGTGTGTGTGCGTGTGTGTGCGTGTGTTGTATTAATGCACTGCACTGGCCCTGGATAAGACTCTCATAATGACGGCACAACCCAGGACCTGGGCCGAGTGTGTGTGTGTGCATGTGTGTGTGTGCATGTGTTTGTCTGTGTGTGTGCGTGTGTTGTATTAATGCACTGCACTGGCCCTGGATAAGACTCTCATAATGATGCCACAACCCAGGACCCGAGCCGTGTGTGTGTGTGCATGTGTGTGTCTGTGTCTGTGTGTGTATGTGTGTGCATGTGTCTGTGTGTGTGTGTGTGTGTGTGTGTGCATGTGTCTGTGTGTGTGAGTCTGTGTTGTATTAATGCAGTGCACTGGCCCTGGATAAGACTCTCATGATGATGGGACAACCCCAGCCCAGCCGGGAGAATCCCAGGTAAATGGGATCACTACTGAAAGGGATTGAGTTTTACCAACAGGAGCCTCTCAGGAGAACTGAATTAAATGGGAAAGCAGAGACCTGTTCTGTGTGTGTGTGTGCGTGAGTATTTTCATGTGTGTGTCTGTGTTTGTGTGTCTGTGTGTGTGTTTGTGTGTGTGTCTGTGTCTGTGTGTGTGTGCATGCTCTGAGTCTCTGTACCCAGCTCGTATTGAGTGCCAGTATATCTGCCAGGAAACTCAAGGCCTTCACTTTAATTGAATTTCCTCTGCGGTGGCACAGATCTGTGTGGGCAGGAAACACAAAGTCCATCCCAGTTTTATTTTATTTTTGTGCTCCTACAATATAGTTCCCGTTCGAGAGTGTTTATTGAAAAACATATTTTACTATCGCATGACTTTGTGACAGTAAAAATGTATCCACCATAAATGTTTATTATTTTCAGCAATCTACTGCCTCTCTTACCCGTAGCCATTGCCTGCTTCCCAGAGGAAAAGTAGGCTCTATTCCATACCTTATTCTAGATCAAGATTCTATATCTCTATTCTATCTATCTTCTGACAGTGAGTCTCCCACCATGACCAATCACCTTTGCCCTTTGCTAATAGCTGACCAATCAGCTAACACATTTGCAGGAAGGAAATGGTTGTCACCTCGAAGGAGAATGGGTTCGTTTCCTCCACTCGTCTACTCCTCCATACTTCTGAATGGGAGGAGGAGGGGGTGAGTGAAGGAAAGGAGGAGACATGTGATTGACTCCCTGAGTGGCTCACGGTAAACAACCACCAAAGGTTGCCCACAGCGATCAAGCAGAGACTGAGGGTTTTATTAAAGATCGTGAAAACCGAAAAATCTTGACGAAAGATCCATTCTGTACTTGCCCAGTCACCGTGTATGCATTTGCATCTCTAATATGCCCTCACTCACAGAACCACACCTCTGTTTATCTACCGTAGCACTTGATGACAGTAATAGTAAATTTAGCTGATGCTTCTATCCAATGCAACATACAGTTGATTAGACTCGGCAGGCGACAGTCCCCCCCCCCGGAGCAATGTGGGGTTAAGGGCCCAACAAGTGTGCGCATCATATCACAGAGAAACAGGGGCTTGAACCACCAACCTTCCGGGTCCCATGCATGTGCCTGAGCCTTTGTGTAAAGTAGGCCCCTGTCAACCATTATTTATTGCCTTCTACCAATCACCATCTTCCTTGCTGGTTGTGCGCAGCCAATCAGGGAGCATATTTCCATGAAGTCCAGATGAAAGCATGCAATGGCAGTGAGTAAGCCTGGGTTGTAGACCAGTTTCAGGAAGCTGATAAAAAATAACCTTAGACACTTCACTCTGCCTCCCAACTTCTGGGGCTAGTTTAAAGTTTTTTGTCTTAAGTTTAAAGTTCAGGTCTCAAAACTTTCAGGGCACCTGGAGCTACATAGAAGTCTTAAAAAATACAATGTTAAAAAAGAGGAGAAACAGCTCCCCGCTGCTTAGCCTCTCATCCTCTCTCTCTTCCTGTTCCTCGTCGTCTCGTCTCTCTGGCTTCTGGACACCGGCGAGTGAGCCGGGAAGAGTACTTTCCCTCCTGTGAATCCATCCATCCATCCATCCATCCATCCATTATCTTAACCCGCTTATCCTGAACAGGGTTGCCTATCCCAGCATACATTGGGCGAAAAGGCAGGAATACACCCTGGACAGGTCGCCAGTCCATCGCAGGGCACATGTCCTGTAAATGACACATAAAATATATAAATAATAACGACAATGGGAGCCTGTTTATCTGGCCTTCTGCTGCCTGTTAGTAGTTCACCGCACCCAAACCGTGTCTCAATAAATCATATTCACAGTAAAGCCCTCCCAACGTCAGGCCCATTGCCATTGACTGCAGAGTGACCTTTGACTTGCACTTGCGTCCCAAACCTGGACAAAGGGGATTTTATCTGAAGGACATTTGTTTCTGAAGTAAGGAATGTTTGACCTTCCAGTAAGTCTGTGAGAGATTCTTGTAATTTATGCTTACTGTAGTTCTCTACAGATAACACAACATACCAGACCTCAGACTGTGTGTGTGTGTGTGTGAGTGTGTGTGCACACATGTGAGTGTGTGTATGTGCATGCGAGAGAGAGAGAGAGAGAGAGAGAGAGTGTTTGTGTGAGTGTGTGTGAGTGTGTGTGAGTGTGTGCGTGTGTGTGTGTGAGGGTGAATCTTCTTCTCCCTCACACCCTCTGTACTCCAGCTCTTCCCTCTGTACTAGTTCCTCTGAGACCCATCCTGATGACAGTGGACAGGTGGACAGGTGAGGTCTCCTTTGGTTTTTAATTACCATTCATTCACATCAGCATGGAGGTGAATCACACAGTAAAATTAATTCATTTGACAAAATATCCCCCATAAATATAAACCGCAGAGACGTCTGAATATGATTCCAAATGCAGGAACTGTAGCTTTAGGAATGTTGTAAAACAAAACACGTATTGACAGCTAACATAAAAAAAAGCAGAGAATTAATTTTTCAGGGAAATAGAAATAGAAATTCAACCTCATCATAAGCTGGTTGAGCCTCTGATGTCCCACTGAGAACTCTGTCTTTATTTATTTATTCATTTATTCATTTATTTGTTTATTTTGTTTGGTTGTTTGCATCCTGCTCTTGATTTAAAAAATATCTGCAAACATTAGCTGGTAAGCAGAGGAAAGCCATGCTAATCAATGAAGAAATTAGCCATCCAATCAACTAATCAATTACTCAAACCGTCAGCCAACTGACAAGCATTTAACCAATAAATCAGTCAGACAATGGATCAATAAATTAATCAAACAAACAATAAAAAAAAACAACAACTAATCAGGCAATCAACCAATCATTAAATCAATCAGCCATCAACCAATCAGCCAATCAACCAATGAAAAATGCAGCCTGACCTTGGCTGAGCAGGCAGAGCTGAGTGTGTATTATTTGGGAGTGGGAGCGGTTTAACATGGAGGCCCATGTCCCCACAGGAGGGAGGTTTTCTCAGAATGGCTCTTGGGAGATAAAGAGAGCTGCACTCTTGGAAGCAGCTTCCCCGGGTGGGCTTAATGAAAAAGCCCATCTCCCTCCTTGTTTTGGTGAAGTGTTTTCGATTTCCAGCGCGCCGTGCTCGACAGCTCTTTCACTCTGCTCTCCCCCTGTTTTCCCCCCAGTAATCAGAACGACGCGTTCCCTCTGAAAGCGCTTCTCCTTCGCTGTTGTTGCACCGCACGTATGTATTCCTGGGGAATTGTAGCACTTCGTTCTATCCCCTGTAAACCCCTCACTAAATGCACACGTCATTTGTTTCCACAAAATAGCCAACGTCATGCTGCAGTTGTTGGTCTCTCAGCCAAGCTAGCATTGCTTTCTTCTTTTTTTAACCCAGCTTAATAGGTGTCCGGGCCAGAAACCTTTAGTTACGCTACCAAAAGAGGATTTTCTGCTTAGTGCATATCACAAAAGTCCAACAGTAAATGCCAGCAAATGCAGTCTACCTTTATATTAACCCTTGTGTCCTTTCTTCATAGTTTGTCCACTGAGTCGAACATAATGCAACATCTCTAGATCCGCTGTGATTAAGCTCCGTCATTAATTTTTAAACCCTTAATCAATATTTCTCTTTTAGAAACAATCACTCATCAATAATATTTTTATCGATGTGCATCTAAATACATAATCAAAATATTGCATTATTATTCAGTATGCTTATGAATAAGGAACCAGCCTGCTTTTGAATAATACATAGAATGTGAAATTATGGACTGTGTTTGACTTGATGGGGGTCTTTGACAAAAACTCAGTGGACCTCACTGGATGAATATATTAGTATACAAGATGGTTATTGTACTAATTTTGTTTACAATCTTCTCAACCTGTTGCTATCTGAGGATAGCTGAGAGGTGGGGAGGCCTGTAGCGTAGTGGTTAAGGTAAATGACTGGGAGATGCACGGTTGGTGGTTTTACTCCCGGTGTAGCCACAATAAGATCTGCACAGCTGTTGGGCCCTTGAGCAAGGCCCTTAACCCTGCATTGCTCCGGGGGAGAATTGTCTCCTGCTTAGTCTAATCAACTGTAAGTCGCTCTGGATAACAGCATCTGCCAAATGCCTGTAATGTAATGTAATGTAATAATGAATTTTTCCAGTGTTGGGACTTGGCTCCATTGTGTTTCTGAGTGCACCAGCCACAACTACAATAATCCAGATTCCACAGCTAAGCTCTTTTCAGTGAGAAGAACTTTCACTCTATTTGAGCTTTTGTAACTTTGTGTTGGTAACATTTGGGCTAACTCTGTCTATCGGAAAACAAACCCGAATGGTTTAGTGTTCAGAAGAGATTAAGATGCCTGTTGTCAAACGGGTTTAAGAATAGTAACCATTTTATTTTGGGTATTTCATTTTTAAGCTTGTGTCAAGAAAAGGGGTGATACTTAAGGGGTTAAATAAATGTATCAATGTTCTTCTCTTCTTGTGCCTTTTTTATAAACTATTAATACTGTATATTTCTTTTAGCTTATTTTTATACTTTATTTTTAACTGGCAATGAAACACTGACTCTTGCACCTGCAGTGTAAATACAGGCTTGCATTTCACAGAGAGAAATTTAATCACATCCTGATTTAATTATCATTAAGAAGACAGACACAGCAATGGCTTGGGGTAATAATGGTTGAGTTTTTTTTTATCCTTGTGTGTTTATATTCTGAACAGAAGACGCATTAGAGTCTTCGTCTTCCCCCGCAGAAACAGCAGGCTCTGCCTCTGGTTCCTGTCTTTGAAGACAAATGGCTGGTCCCAGCCCTTCCAAGCCAATTTCACACAAAAAAAAAGTTCATACAAACGGATACTGTTTAACCATCGTAATAAACACTGATTTTAATCACCTACTGTACAGATGTGTCTGTTATAGGCGGAACACGATGTGAAATAACAAAAGTGTGTTTTTTTTTTTTTTGAGCCATTACTTTATGTGTGTGAACTTTTAACAATTTAAGCAATTGGGATTCCTCTTAAAATAAATAAATAAACAAAATGACAAATGGAGTTATACAGTTCCCGTCTAGACTGTTTTATTTTATTCCCGTGTCTGGAACATTTTTATATTCCTCTGTCTCAAGCACATAAAAGGTTTTAATAAACAGAGAGTCTCACAACAGTGCGTTTTATCATGCTGCCTGCGACGGAGTATGTACCAGGAAGTCACAACATATCTCTCTTCTTCCGGGCCTACGTACACCTCCCCGACCCTGGCTGCTTTCCAAAGCAGGTGCAAAAATAACCAACAGTCGCAGGGCGACTGTGAAGCAAATCACGTCAGAAAAATGACACCGCATTCTGTGATACACTGTCATGACTGGTTATAGCAGGTGTTATACAGCGTTTTGGCCGTGTCATGTCAACTGTGTGGCACTTTGTTCGGTGAAAGTGTTCCGGAAAAAATAAATAACAGTCCACGTTGAGCATCCGACACCCAATAATAAAATCATGAAAAGACTCAAACCCAAACATTAATATTTTTGATAGATGTGAACACACACTGACCAAGCACTTTATTAGGAACATTTTTACTTTACTACAGCTACTTATTCATGCAATTATCTAATCAGCCAATTGTGTGGCAGCAGTGCAATGCATGCATTCATGTAGATACAGGTCAGGAGCTTCAGTTAATGTTCACATCAGCCATCAGAATGGGGAAAAAGTGTGATCTAAGTGACTTTGACCGTGGAATGATTGTTGGTGGCAGACAGGTTGGTTTAAGTATCACCGAAACTGCTGATCTCCTGGGATTTTCATGCACACTAGTCTCTAGCGTTTGCAATGAATGGTGCGAAAAACACTGAGCAGCAGTTCTGCAGACAGAAAAGCCTTGTTAATGAGGGTCATCAGAGGAGAAAGGCCAGACTGGTCAAAGCTGACAGGAAGGTGACATCAAATAACCACACATTACAACAGTGGTATGCAGAAGAGCATCTCTGAACACGCAACGCATCATAACTCAAAGTGGATAGGGTACAGCAGTAGAAGTATTAAAAAAAAAAGATATTATATGAAAATAAGTGTATTAAATACCTAATAAAGTGCATGGAGAGTGCACATACAGTGCATCGCAATTTAAGAAACCAAAGAAAGTGTACATTATCTATATATTTTCTGATGAATTCTGTTCCCTGGTGGTGCTTACAGGGGAGACAGTGAAAGTCCTGAGGGAAGCTGGAAAAAGTTTGGCAAGACTTCTCAGCCCTAATGAGAGTCAACGGCAGCTTCTGGATGAGAATAGCACATTCAGCCAATAGGGCACAGACAACACTACATTACGCCAGGCCCTGAACAACCCAAGGGTGTGCTTCTGCTATTAGTCCCCGCAATGGGCTCCACTCCACTTGCACATGCAAATCTACGAGCAGTAGTATGCTGAATTTATGCATTGCTAAACTGTTGGATAGTCAATAGTTTCTGGTCAGTTCAAAATCATCCGGGAGAAATTTAAATCTCAGTTTAATTATGTGTCTCCCTCTTGATTAATATGTCGGGTTATTGATAGATTGGCTACTGTGAGCTTCAAGGCATGTGTGTGTGTGTGTGTGTGCGTGTATGCAGAAGTTGGAGAGGCTGGCCAAAACATTGGTCTTTGGTCTTTTATTTTGTCAAGTGCCATGAATTCTAAGCAATGTGACCTTTTTAATATGCCCACTCTCCCTTACCCCCCCCGCCCCCCATACCCACTCCAGGCTGAATGCACCAGTACTTCCTGACAGCTGTGATTGACAGTTGGTTACAGTGTGCTCTACAAGAGGAGAGGTTTCAGTGAGATGACAGTCTTTCTGCATATCCCTTCCAAGACTCAATAGCACAGTAAATATGATTATGGAGAGCCAATAAACACGAAGGTGATTGAAATGACAGAAAATATGCACTGCGATGCCGTGAAGCTATTTTCAATAATCCGCAAGAGGGAAATCTTAAGATAAAATACAGTGAATATTTCATGCGCATTTCTCAGCAACTCACAGATAAACGGCTGCTGATCAAAATTAACACTGAAATATAACATAAATGTTGGATAACAATCATAGTTATTAGACAGGGGAATCTAGCCTGTCTCATTCTGGAGAGACACAGCCCTTATTGTTAGAGTAGTTCTGTACACAAGCCACACAATAACCGTGGAATGAAGCCCACAATGGCACCAAGGCAACGCACGGCTGTCTCTTCAGTGTGTGTTTTCTGCAGACGCCCTTATCCGGTGCGGATTACAAAGCCAACACCACGCCGCTGCAGAATCCATTTCTGCGGTTCAATACTAAAGCTCAGAGCGTGCGTCTCCCCTCAAGGGCACAAAGGAAGGGGACAAAGCCTGTAATCGAACCAGCAGCCCCTGAGGGAACATTACCGCCGTGCTGCAGGTACAGGTGAGTGTTCTCTGGGAGGATGATGCAGGAGCAGCTGAGGTACAGGTGAGTGTTCTCTGGGAGGATGATGCAGGTGCAGGTACAGGTGAGTGTTCTCTGGGAGGATGATGCAGGTGCAGGTACAGGTGAGTGTTCTCTGGGAGGATGATGCAGGTGCAGGTACAGGTGAGTGTTCTCTGGGAGGATGATGCAGGTGAAGTTGGAAAATATCCAATGAGCAGTAGTTCTGTGGGCAAAAACGACATTGTTAATAAGAGAGGTCAGAGAAGGGCCAGACTGGTCAAAGCTGACAGGAAGGTGACAGTAACACAAATAACCACACATTACAACAGTGGTATCCAGAAGAGCATCTCAGACCACACCACGTGTCAAACCTCTAAGTGGATAGGCTACAGCAGTAGAAGACTTAATAAGCCTCAAAAATAAGTAATTGACTAAGTGAAACATTGCAAGATCTTTAAAGGCTGAAAACATAATTGAATCTAGCATGTATCTTTACCACCAGATTAAAGCACGCAAACAGACAACGGCTCAATTGATGCCTGAATATATGGTGCATTGGGTTCCGCAAACAAATTAGGTGTGCTTCATTTACCGGGGCATTGCGCCAAGATTTTCAGGGCTTTAAATAGAACGATGTGTGTGTTGAGTGCCCCCTTTGTTGCTTGCAGCAGAAGAGCAGTGGTGTTGCTCAAATTAAGGACACAAGTGGCAGCACATTCTCTTTGTGAAAACCGTTCAATGACATAAACAAATAGCGCACACCCGTCCCCTTTTTAACGGGCTTTGATACTTGTCTGCCTGGGCGTTCCTGGAGGTGGCGTTAATATCTCACGCCCCATATCCCATCCTCTCACACAGGAGGAGAGCTGGCAACCAGAGACCAAAGGAAGATTGCGCTCCTTAAACATCATTATGCTGAATCATTCATGTTTAAGCTGCACGCCTCACAGCAAGGAGGTCCTGGCTTCGAATCCCGGTCGGCCGCGGCCTCTCTGTGTGGAGTTTGCATGTTCTCCCCGTGTTCGCGTGGGTTTCCTCCGGGTACTCCGGTTTCCTCCCACAGTCCAAAGACATGCACGTTAGGCTGATTGCAGAGTCTAAATTGCCTGTGGGTATGAGTGTGTGAGTGAATGGTGTGTGTGCCCTTGCGATGGACTGGCGACCTGTCCAGGGTGTATTCCTGCCTTTCGCCAAATGTATGCTGGGATAGGCTCCAGCCCCCCCCTGCGACCCTGTTCAGGATAAGCGGGTTAAGATAATGGACGGATGAATTATTCATGTTTGCGAGCTTGATGTGATGCGCTCGGTGTTGTTGTTGATGTGTTCCATCACGCCCAGGAACGAGCCTCCAGGGCCCAGGACATCACCCTCCAGCCTGGCCATCGATACGCTCATTTCAGCCGGGTGTCCGTCAGTGCACAGTTCAGCACTATGATTATCAGTGCAGTGTGTCCAGGGCTTTTACAGCCAGTTTGTTCTCAAGATTAAGGCCAGAAAACATCTGATGCATTCAGGTTTTAGTGTGTGTATGTGTGTCTGTGTGTGTGTGTGTGAGCGCATGTGTGTTTGAGAGAGATAGAGGGAGCATGTGTGCATGTATGGATGTGTGTGGGCATATGTGTGTGTGTGTGTGTGTGTGCATGCGTGTTTGCATGAATGTATGCGTGTGAGTGTGCATTAGTGTGTGCATGTGTGTGCATATGTGTGTGTGTGTGTGTGTGCATGTGTTTGTGTGCGAGTGTGTGCATGTGTGTGTGTGGGAGTGTGTGTGAGTCGAGTGTGTGTAATTTCTTTAGTACTGCAGTCATCATGCAGTCATTCAGTAATGCATAGAGGGCCTCAACCACCACCATGTAGATATTCCACCTGGGTGACACACGGCAGCCATTTTGCACCTCACCAGACATCAGCTGAGGCGGAGAGGGGGAGAAGGGCTTTCAGCCAGTTAAACTGGGGAGTGATGATGTGTTTTTGTTTAGGACTAAAAAAAGCCTGCATGTCCTTTCCTCAGACAAACAGGTGTTCTCATCCCTGCGGGTGCATGAAACCACGTCTGTGCTGGATGCAAATGCTTGAGCGTTTTAAAGACACTAATGTTGTCCGGTTTAGAGCCAAGTGCTTTCAGTGGCCAGATGAGATCTTCATAATGGGTTTGGTTGGAAGTATTCTCAAAAATAGTTTTGAAAGCCAAATCACTAGACCACAACGTACAAGCGACAGGACTACCTACCGACATCCACGTGTATCCTGCACGAGATCCACTTCTTCTCACAGTGGTCTTCACTCCTGGTCCTGGAGAGCCGCAGGGTGTGCTGGGGTCCTCACTCCTGGTCCTGGAGGGTGTGCTGGCTTTTGCTGTTACTCATCGCTTAATTGGTCAATTAAAGCAGTTAATTGCATGGTTAACTCACCTTCTTGGGTCTAAATTGGTTGGATATTAAGGCGAAAACAAAAACCAGCATACCCTGCGGCTCTCCAGGACCAGGAGTGAGGACCCCAGCTCGCCCTGAAAATTTCGGAACTACTTTCAGTATTATAGAAAACCTGGCATCCTTTCTTTATGTACCATTTCATTTTTTTTATACACTTTTGGAACATCATTTCCCGGAGAGAGCTGAGAAACACTGGCCTGTGTGGTCGCAGGTCTCCGGGGGAAAGGGCCTGCTGATCAGCCGATAATCAGGACGTCTCAGACGAGCTGCACAACCACAGCCTCTGGGACTCATATCAGCTCTGCAGGTACACAGTGATTCCAGCTCTACCTGCCTGCTCAACTGCCCGCTCCATTACATTACATTACATTGCATTACAAGGCATTTAGCAGACGCTCTTATCCAGAGCGACGTACAACAAAGTGCAGATCAAACACAAGTACAAGTGTGAAGAGGACCTGAGAGGACCGTACAGTTCCGAGTCCTAGTGTAACCATACAGATGCAATCGGAACCCTTGAAGAATACATCAATTTACAAACTGGCATACCACAGTTGGCAGCTGGAATACCCCGAGTACAACAATACAATAGCTAATACAAAAAACAACAATATCTATTCAACTATATAAGTGCCATTACAGTCTATGTCATATATAAGGCTAATCATGGTGGTGAGTTAGTGAGGGAAAGGTGCCGCCTTTACAAATTCATCCATTTTACCAGGAGCCTGGACCTCACCGGCTGCACACCACGTGTTATTGGTCTTGAGCCGTTTAATACCCTTCAATCCGAGCACTTCTGCACCACAGATGAACACGGATTATAGCCCATAAACGCAGATTACACGCATAATTTGCGTTGAGCGGTTTAATGCTTAGATTTAGTGTATTATTCAAGGAGATTCCCTCTGTGTGTCAGTGTGTTTGCGCGAGTATAAATATGTAAGCTTTGTCAATTAAATCCGCTGTAATTAATTATGCTTTGTTTGCACAAAACACTTTATTGTTAACACTTCATACCTTTAAGAGAGACACGTTATCGAAGGGGACGTACTCCAAGATTTCCCAGGCAGGCAGCCGAGATCTCCAGACAGCTGTACCCACTTTACAGCCTGGATTTGAACCTGCAGCCATCACATGAGTCATGAGTTCATCTGCCTTCCTAACAGTGAATCCACATAAATGTACATTCCACATACTCCCACCCTAAATACAAACCCTACTCTAAAATCTGGCTGCACCATAATCCCCAACCGTACCCTAAACTCTACCCCCGTCATAAACTCCGCCCTACCCTATACTCCACCCCAACCCTATACTCAAACCTTACAATAAACCCCACCCCACTCCTAACCTAAACCCCACCCCAACCCTATACTCAAACCTTACAATAAACCCCACCCCACTCCTAACCTAAACCCCACCCCACAATAACCCTAAACTCCAGCCCTAACCTAAACCCCACCCCACACTAACCCTAAACTCCACCCCAACCTAAACCCCACCCCACAATAGCCCTAAACTCCAGCCCTAACCTAAACCCCACCCCACACTAACCCTAAACTCCAGCCCTAACCTAAACCCCACCCCACACTAACCCTAAACTCCAGCCCTAACCTAAACCCCACCCCACACTAACCCTAAACTCCACCCCTAACCTAAATCCCACCCCACACTAACCCTAAACCCCACCCCACACTAACCCTAAACTCCAGCCCTAACCTAAACCCCACCCCACACTAACCCTAAACCCCACCCCACACTAACCCTAAACTCCAGCCCTAACCTAAACCCCACCCCACACTAACCCTAAACCCCACCCCACACTAACCCTAAACTCCAGCCCTAACCTAAACCCCACCCCACACTAACCCTAAACCCCACCTCACACTAACCCTAAACCCCACCCCACCCCTCCGCTCCTCCATCTTCCCCTCGGCTGCACTCGTTCCCCGGGACGTGGAGGCGTTGCTAATTGGGCGATCAGCCGGGCCAGGTCTCTCCGCGCCCCGCCGCCCTGCCCGCCCACCCGTCCCTCTCCGGGACAGGTATCGACAGGTGAGCTTGTTCCCTCGTTCCGCACCCCTCCCCTCCGCCCCCGAAACGCCGATGAACAGCAGCGCTCGGCCCCCGGGGCCACTCGACGGCTCGGCCCATCCGCAGGAATCCGCTCATCGACGGCGATTATGTCTCACAGGAAACGGCAGAGCCTCGCAGCCTTCAGCTGCTCTTTCACTGGCGCGGGTCTGTCCTTTCAAATAACGCAGAAAACCTTCACAACTCCAGCCGTGCAGACGACTCTGAGATGAAGTGATTGCTTTGACATTTGTCTTTTACCTTTTCCGATGACAAAACTAATCTTCTTCCAGGGCTTAAACGAGGTATGTTTTTGATAAAAAGAATAAGGACATGCTAATTTTGAGGCCGTTTGAACTCACGATGAATCACAAACGCAGATGCGACGGCAATTAAAGCGGCGAAGATATTTATTTTTTTATGACTTTTCAACAACATTCTCAAAGCAAATCAGGACACGAAGTTTAGAAAAAAAATAAAAATCTCCATTTTCAGACTCTTTTGTCTTTTTCAAAAGGAAAGCATAATTCTTTAATATTATTCAGGGGGATATTTCAGAGGGAATATTTTATTTTATTTATTGAACCTTTATTCAACCCGGTGAGTCCCATTGAGATTAGAGGATCTCTTTTTTTGAGGGACCCTTTCTGTGATATCGTACTTAATGTTCACGAGAAAAGCACTAACGTTCTCCACCGCAGAAGTGGCTCTGTATAGGAGTGAATGGAAGGCAACGCTACCCTTCTGATAGACAATCTCCCTGTCTGCATACTGCTGCAGCTAGCTACTGGCTAACACCCAACTACAATTGGCACTGGCATGGGCAGGGTTATATTACATTATTGGCATTTGGCAGACACTCTTATCCAGAGCGACGTGCAGACTATCACATTAGACAATCCTCCCCTGGAGCAATGCAGGGTTAAGGGCCTTGCTCAAGGGCCCAACGGCTGTGCGGATCTTATTGTGGCTACACTGGGATTAGAACCACCGACCTTGCCTGTCCCAGACATGTACCTTAACCACTACGCTACAGGCCGCCCCGACTATATCATTTTAACAGTATGGCCTTCTGAAATATACCATTGTTAGTGTTGACCCCCACTGACCCTGCATCCCTGTGCTCATCTTCCTCAGGTCGAAAATACATCACCCATGTGTATTTGATGGCAATTTGCCAATGTGATCCATTGTAATCTTTTATTTAATGTTGCTTGTTGTCTAGGTTTCGGCATGGAAAGAAAGGTTCTTAAGATTAAGCCGGTGGACAAAGATGACTTGCCAGGTGTCATGTGGAAATGCCGAAATGTGGAAAAGCCCCCCCATTGCTCAAAAAACAAAACCA